>NC_134355.1:654733211-654818211 GCF_048569485.1 Anomaloglossus baeobatrachus
TTGTCCGTTCTTCTTTTTTCATATTATATTATGCGATTTATGCCCTGTTTTGATGTAGTCCGAGTGTCTAAATGAATTTATATTATATATGGAATATTAGTAACCATGAGAGAATAAGCATGTACACTTTAATGCTGGTTTGTGGTCTTAATACTATCTCTATCCCTCTATATATCCCTCTATCTATCTATCTATCTATCTATCTATCTATCTATCTATCTATCCATCTATCCCTCTATCTATCTATCTATCTATCCCTCTATCTATCTATCTATCTATCTATCTATCCATCTATCTATCTATCTATCCCTCTATATATCCCTCTATCTATCTATCTATCTATCTATCTATCCATCTATCCCTCTATCTATCTATCTATCTATCTATCCCTCTATCTATCTATCTCTATCCCTCTATATATCCCTCTATCTATCTATCTATCTATCTATCTATCCATCTATCCCTCTATCTATCTATCTATCTATCTATCTATCTATCTATCTATCCCTCTATCTATCCCTCTATCTATCTGTCTGTCTGTCTGTCTGTCTGTCTGTCTGTCTATCTATCTATCTACTATCCCTCTATCTACTATCCCTCTATCTGTCTGGCTGTCTGTCTGTCCGTCCGCTCCTCACCCGGCCGGTAATACTTGTGTGTTATTTTGCAGGAACTTATCAATGCTCGGTGGAAACCGGCAGTGGTGGAATTGTTGCGGCAAATAAAGTAATCAAGGTCTACCGACTTGTCAGACCATCGCAGATCAGCCGGAGCCCGGTGTCCGGCAGCTTCCAGTGTAAACAGAATATTACTTTTTCGTGCTGCTTGGGTGACGCGTCCGGATACAGAGATCCAGTATTAGAAATTCTTACAACAACAGGAAACCTTCTGCAGACGAAAAGTAAGGGTGGAAATTGTTATTGGAATTTTTGTAAAAAAAAAATGTAGTATATAGAATAATCACAAAATCTGACAACATTACATTCTGTTCTGGAGAACACCCTAATGTGTCACACAATGACATTTCCATCACAAAAAAGTGTTTTGTAACAGAAAACGGTCTTTAGTCTTAAAGGGTTATTCCACAAACACCATGTATCACCTATCAACAGTATAGCTACTATATAGAATATTGGTGGAGGACTGAGGCCACCACTGATCATTGGAACAAGTCTTTGTGTTCTCGTGAATCCCTGCTGGACTATATACTGCCATACTGAAGTATCACAGTATACAGTACAAGCAATCAAACCTTTGGAGGCTAAAGTCTCCAAAAGGGGGAACTAAAAACTCAAGTAGTAAACTCAGTCAAAAGAAAACAAAAAAGGGAAATGCCAGACTTCATATTTTTTGAATTCCAAATTTACACCAACAAATACAATAAAAAACAAAAAAAAAATAAAAAAAATAAATATATATAATATGATACAATAAATACTACAAAAAAAAACAAACAACCCAAAAAAAAAACCAAAACAGCAATCGATGAGAAAATTTAAAAAAAACAGTTACAGGTGTCAGAAAATGGCAACACAAACCAAATCTTTTATTTTTTTTTTTTACAAATTTTGACCACTAAAACATGAAAAAAATTCCTGTATGTTTCCGATCTGTGACAAAGTGCATGATTCTGGATTTTCTTGTACGCCGGCTGTAAACCATCTTCTTCTTCTTCACAGACATGTCATTTCCACCTACAGACCAGTGCTTTAAGGTTTTTTACATTCCCAGTACTCCTGCAGAATGTGTGGATTTCGATGCTCGTTGCACGCTTACTAATGACAACAATGATACTGTAGCAAGCGACAATATGAACCTGAAATATGTGGCAGGTATGATATCTATATTATTCAGTCGAGTTCACAGAAATCATAGGGACAATTTTTTTACATGGAACTCACAAAGAAAACATTAATTGCTTGTGCGTTGGAAAGGGGAAATAGACATCTGTATAAAAAATTATTCCTTACAGTTAGAGCAGCACAAACCTAAAAAGTAGTAATGGAAGATGCTATAGCAAAAAACAAACAAAAAAAAAACCAAACAGACTGCATCACCTTAGGCTAAGTTCACATTTCCGTTGTTTTCAATCCGTCAGGTCCGTCAGCAACGGATCAGTTGTTTTTTAGATGTCAACTGATGCAACTGGTGTGTTTTTCACAGGATTCCTTTCACAGGAATCCTGTGAAAAAACGAATCCGTTGCGTCCGTTACATCCGCTGTGCGTCCGTTTTTTGACGGAGCAGTCATGATCCGTTTGGTTTGGGACAGCCCAGTGGGCGTGCCAAACATGCTGGGCATGCTCAGTAGAGCATGACGGAATCCAGCGCTGGATTCCATCGTAAGACGGATTACGACGGAATACAGCACCATAGACATACATTGCAAGTGTGACGGATGGCGACTGATTCCTGCGCGGTGCGTTGTTTTTGACGGCCCGAAAAACGTTACATTCTGCGTTGCTCCCCGCCTGGCGGTCAGTCAAAAAACGACGGACCGCGACGCAGGGTCATCAGTCGCAATCCACCACTAATGCAAGTCTATGGGACACAACGGAATCTGCTAAACAGATTCCGTTGTTTACCATAGCAGCGGATTTCGACTGATACATTTTAGCGTAAATGTGAACTTAGCCTTAACTAAAGAGGATTATGATTAATTTGGACATTATTGATGGATAGTGATGGTCGAAAGTGATATTGTTTCAGAAAATGAAACATTTCTCCCAGAAAATTATTGCAATTACAAGTGTTTATTTCCATTGTGTGTATTGGAACAACACAAAAAAAAAAACTGAAAAAGGGCAAATTGGACATAATTTCACACAACTCCAAAAATGGGATGGACAAAATTGTTGGCATCCTCATATTAATATTTGATTGCACCCCCTTAGGAATAAATAACTGCAATCATTTGCTTCCTATAACCATCCACAACCGTCTTATTCTTCTCACCTGGAATTTTGGACCATTCTTCTTTATAAACGTCTCCAGGTCTCTCATATTTGAAGGTGTCTTCTCATCAATTTTAAGATCTCTTCACAGGTGTCAATAGGATTTAGATCCGGACTCGTTGCTGCCACTCCACAAGTCTCCAGTGCTTTGTTTCCATCCATTTCTGGGGGCTTCTTGAAGCATGTTTTGGCTCTTTTTCCTGCTGGAAGACCCATGACCTATGATGCTAACCCAGCTTTCTGACACTGGGCACTACATTGCCACCCAAAATCATTTGGTAGTCTTCAGATTCCAGGATGCTTTGCACATGGTCAAGGTGTAGACCATATACCGGGGTGGGTTCTCCAGAATACAGCAAAACTCTGAACGAGGAAGACGACTAGACCAAGCTTGACAAAGAAGCTGTTTACTGCAACGTGGATATACCAAGTGCAGAAAGAAATTTACATACATACAGCCAATGACGGCCAAGACCTCCTGTGGTGCAACAACTTCGTAAGCAAAGATGTAATACCTAAGTTATTATAATTTGCCTATTGATACTCACAACTAGAACGGGAGTAGAGATGTTACCTAAGAACAATGCTCCAATAAAATGAGTGTAAAGGGGCAGCCAACCAGTGCTACAGCACAGCAGCTCACATACTTATCAATAACTCTAATCCGCCCCTTCCTCTCAGCCCGAAGGTAATTCCTTGAAAGGAAGGATTTGAAATGTACCAAGAGTCTTACATCTATAGTCTCTATCAAATGCTGTAATCACCAAGAGCTTAATGTATACTGTATGCTTTGGCACCAAACTCCCTATGCTCCCGTGCACGCTTCCACTTAGTTCATTGTGGTTTGGACTGAGCTCAGGACTTACCAACCAAAACTTAATCACTACAGTGATAAACTGTCCATACAGGCGACAGGAAATTGGCCAAAGGAAGGTGTTGCACTTGCCAGACGAAGCGTTGATTCGGAGTACAACTATCGGGAGGTCCTCCAGATAGTCCGACTCTGCTTCCAGCATCGTCGTCCCCAATGCAACTCTCTCTTTCCAACCAAAGGAATTGGTGTACAAATAAATCCTCAGATAACTCAGGTGGTTTCTGTGTCACCAGATACTGCATCCTCCAAGGATGGCACCACCAGATGGTCATCCTCCTTGTGCTCTCTTCTTTAGCTCTGTCTCTCAACAATACAAGACAGCCGTTCTCCTCACTGTGTGCTACTTCCTCCTGAATCACGCACCACAATTTAAATCAACAATACAGAGTCTATAAAAGAGTAAACAGTGACCTCTCGTGGCCGGTAATTGACACTGCAGTTTCCTTTTTCACCATCTCACATAGACATCCAGTGCCAGAGGCAGCAAAACAACCCCAGAACATATTTGAGCCTCCACCATATTTGACTGTAGGTACTGTGTTTTTTCTTTGTCGCTCCATTGGGAGACCCAGACAATTGGGTGTATAGCTTCTGCCTCCGGAGGCCACACAAAGTATTACACTTTAAAAAGTGTAACCCCTCCCCTCTGCCTATACACCCACCCGTGCATCACGGGCTCCTCAGTTTTATGCTTTGTGTGGAAGGAGGCACACATCCACTCATCATCTCATTTTAGTTATATCGGTTGGAAGAAAAGTGGGCCCACACGGGGCCCCCGGCATGTTCCCTTCTCACCCCACTATGTCGGCGGTGCTGTTAAGGTTGAGGTACCCATTGCGGGTACAAAGGCAGGAGCCTCATGCCGTCTCCTTCACCATCCCTTAGCGGCTCTGGGAGAAGTGGGATCCTGAGCGGTCATCCAGTCACTGGGACCGTGCTCCCTCCGCAGCCCCTGGGGGAATCTGTCGGACAGGAGTTTGTTTATCCTCAGGGACCGGGCCCTGCATCACTAAGGTACTCTGTACCCCCATGGGGGATGTGCATGGAGCGCCTTCATCCCGGACGCTGCAGCAGCTGCTTATTTGTGTCGGCCGGCGGACTTCCGCGCCGACCGCGCCTGTTTGTCGGCCGCGGTATTAAATTTAGTCCCCGGCTTCAATTGCGGCCTAGTAGCAAAACTCCCGCCCCCGGGCCTGTCTATCAGGGATAAGGGCGGGACTGCCGACATGACGTCGGCTGTGAGGGCCAGGGCATCCTGTATGTTCCTCCCCCCCCTCACTGATCACTGTGGGGACTCCAGATTCCCGCACTTTTCTAGCGCTGCCCACGGCTCCTCTCCTCCCCTGAGAGCTCCGGAAGCCATTTCTTTGGCATTCTGCCTGTGGAAGATTTCCTGGAAAGAGCTCTGCAACGCTGGGAGACCTAAGGCAGGGAATCTGGAGGACACACACTCCGCTTTTTTGCGGTCGGTAAGCCACACCGGTCACCCGGTGCTGGTCCCCTTAGGGTGCCGGAATAGATACTATATATATTTATATATTTCTGTTCGGTCGGGCTGTATACCCTTCCCATATACCCTCAGTGATCACTCTCCTGGGAGACAACAGCATGTCGTCCACAAGGAGCAAGGGTGCCAAGACACAGGGTTATTTTGCGACCTGTACCTCTTGTGCGGCTAAGTTACCTGCGGGCTCCACCTACCCTCACTGTGAGCAATGCTCAACCCCTGTTTTGCTTCCACAACCGGAGCCTCGGTCACTAGTGGGCCCCTCGGCTCAGGTAGAATCCCTTGCTCCCCCTGTCCAGGCGGCAGGGACAGAGTTTGCAGTTTTTGCTGAAAAACTCTCTGAGTCACTCTCACAATCCATGGCTCAGTCTATTGACAAATGGTCTGCCAAGCTGCTTGAAGCTTTGCAGTCCAGACCGGTACCTACACAGGCCCCAGGCCCTGTTGGATCTTCACCCCCAGGCCCCTCTCTGCCCGCGCCGCAGCACGTTCCCAGGGGGGGCCCTAGGTCTCACGTGGAGGACTCCGGCCCGGACCACAGTCCCAGACCGGCTAAGAGGGCACGCTGGGAATCTTCCCCGACTTCTTCACGCTGCTCAGGTTCCCAGCGTGAGGACTCTCTGGAGGACGAGGCGGACGTCGCTGCTCAGGGCTCTGACACTGACGTTGCCCTCAATCTTGATACACCTGAAGGGGACGCCATAGTAAATGATCTTATCTCGTCCATCAACCAGGTGTTAGATATCTCTCCCCCACCGCCACCTGTAGAGGAGTCGACTTCTCAGCAGGAGAAACACCAGTTTCGGTTCCCTAAACGTAGACGGAGTGCGTTTTTCGATCACTCTAACTTCAGAGATGCTGTCCAGAAGCCCAGAGCGGTTCCGGACAAGCACTTTACTAAGCGTCTTACTGACACACGTTACCCCTTCCCTTCTGACGTTGTTAAGGGTTGGGCTCAATGTCCCAAGGTGGATCCCCCAGTCTCTAGATTAGATTGGCGGCTAGATCTGTGGTATCGGTTGCAGATGGATCATCGCTAAAGGATGCCACTGACAGGCAGATAGAGCTCCTGATGAAATCCATCTATGAAGCCACGGGCGCGTCTTTTGCCCCGGCCTTTGCAGCCGTGTGGGCACTACAAGCTATCTCAGCTTGTCTGGCTGAGATTAATGCGGTTACACGTAATTCTGCTCCGCAGGTTACGTCTTTGACTTCCCAGGCGTCAGTTTTTTCTTCTTACGCCATGAACGCGTAGACTCTGCTAGCCGTACAGCGGTGGCATCTGCTAACTCTGTGGCAGTCCGCAGGGCCATGTGGCTGCGCGAATGGAAGGCTGATTCGGCCTCCAAGAGGTACTTAACCGGTTTGCCGTTTGCTGGCGACCGATTGTTTGGCGAACGATTGGATGAGATTATTAAGGAATCTAAGGGAAAGGACTCCTCCTTACCCCAGTCCAAACCAAAGAGACCTCAGCAACGACAGATACAATCGAGGTTTCGGTCCTTTCGTCCCTCCACCAAGCCCCAATCCTCTTCGACCAGCAGGCCGGAGAAAGGCCAGAGGAACTCCTATGCGTGGCGGGCTAAGTCACGCCCCCAAAAGGCCGCAGGAGGCACTGCTTCCAAGGCGGCCTCCTCATGACTCTCGGCATCCCCGAACCGCATCCTCGGTCGGTGGCAGGCTCTCCCGCTTTTGCGACGCCTGGTGGCCACATGTTCAAGACCGATGGGTGAGAGACATTCTGTCTCACGGTTACAGGATAGAGTTCAGCTCTCGTCCTCCGACTCGTTTCTTCAGAACATCTCCGCCCCCCGAGCGTGCCGATGCACTTTTTCAGGCGGTGAACGCTCTGAAAACAGAAGGAGTTGTGATCCCTGTTCCCCTCCAGGAACATGGTCGCGGCTTTTACTCCAACTTGTTTGTGGTGCCAAAGAAGGACGGCTCGTTCCGTCCCGTTCTGGACCTCAAACTACTCAACAGACATGTGAGCACCAGACGGTTTCGGATGGAATCTCTCCGCTCTGTCATCGCTTCAATGTCACAAGGAGACTTCCTAGCATCAATCGACATCAAGGATGCTTATCTCCATGTGCCGATCGCACCCGAACATCAATGCTTTTTGCGCTTCGCCATCAGGGACGAACACCTTCAGTTCGTGGCATTGCCTTTCGGCCTGGCGACAGCCCCACGGGTGTTCACCAAGGTCATGACATCTGTTGTGGCGGTCCTACACTCTCAGGGACACTCGGTGATTCCCTACTTAGACGATCTTCTGGTCAGGGCACCCTCTCAGTTGGCATGTCAAAACAGCCTTTCCGTCGCTCTGGCGACTCTCCAGCAGTTCGGATGGATCATCAACTTTCCAAAATCCAAGTTGACACCGACACAATCACTGACGTACCTTGGGATGGAGTTTCATACTCAGTCAGCGGTGGTCATGCTACCGCTGGACAAACAGCTTTCTCTGCAGGCAGGGGTGCAATCTCTTCTTCGGGGTCAGTCACACCCCTTGAGGCGCCTCATGCACTTCCTGGGGAAGATGGTGGCAGCGATGGAGGCAGTGCCCTTCGCACAATTCCATCTGCGGCCACTCCAGTGGGACATTCTCCGACAATGGGACAGGAGGTCGACCTCACTCGACAGGAACGTCTCTCTTTCCCTTGCAACCAAGACGTCACTTCAGTGGTGGCTCCTTCCCAACTCTCTGTCGCAGGGGAAATCCTTCCTACCCCCCACCTGGGCTGTGGTCACGACGGACGCGAGCCTGTCAGGGTGGGGGGCGGTTTTTCTCCACCACAGGGCTCAGGGAACCTGGACTCCGATAGAGTCCTCCCTTCAGATCAATATTCTGGAGATAAGGGCAGTGTATCTAGCCCTATTGGCCTTTCATCGGTGGCTGGAGGGCAGGCAGATCCGAGTCCAGTCGGACAACGCCACGGCCGTCGCGTACATCAACCACCAATGCGGCACTCGCAGTCGTCAAGCCTTCCAGGAAGTCCGATGAATTCTGCAGTGGGTGTAAGCCACAGCTTCCACCATCTCCGCAGTTCACATCCCGGGCGTAGAAAACTGGGAAGCAGATTTTCTCAGCCGACAGGGCATGGACGCGGGGGAATGGTCTCTTCACCCAGACGTGTTTCGAGAGATCTGTCGCCGCTGGGCAACGCCGGACGTCGATCTCATGGCGTCACGGCACAACAACAAAGTCCCGGCATTCATGGCCCGGTCTCAAGATCACAGAGCTCTGGCGGCGGACGCATTAGTTCAGGACTGGTCGCAGTTTCGACTTCCCTATCTGTTTCCTCCTCTGGCGATGCTCCCCAGAGTGCTGCGCAAAATCAGGTCCGACTGTCGTCGCGCCATTCTCGTCGCTCCAGATTGGCCGAGGCGGTCATGGTACCCGGATCTGTGGCATCTCACGGTGGGTCAACCGTGGGCGCTCCCAGACCGCCCAGACTTGCTGTCTCAAGGGCCGTTTTTCCATCTGAATTCTGCGGCTCTCAACCTGACTGTGTGGCCATTGAGTCCTGGCTCCTAGCGTCCTCAGGGTTATCTCAGTTACATCGCTCCGTAGAGTGTCGGAGCTGGCAGCTCTGTCATGCAAAGCCCCCTTCCTGGTTTTTCACCAGGATAAGGTGGTTCTGCGTCCTGTCCCGGAATTTCTCCCTAAGGTGGTATCCCCGTTTCATCTCAATCAGGATATCTCCTTACCTTCATTTTGCCCTCATCCAGTTCACCAATGTGAAATGGATTTGCACTCGTTAGATTTAGTGAGAGCACTCCGGCTCTACGTGTCTCGCACGGCGCCCCTGCGCCGTTCAGATGCGCTCTTTGTCCTTGTCGCTGGCCAGCGTAAGGGTTCGCAGGCTTCCAAGTCAACCTTGGCTCGATGGATCAAGGAACCGATTCTTGAATCCTACCGTTCTTCTGGGCTTCCACCTCCTTCAGGGTTGAAAGCCCATTCTACCAGAGCCGTGGGTGCGTCCTGGGCACTGCGGCACCGGGCTACGGCTCAGCAGGTGTGTCAGGCAGCTACCTGGTCTAGTCTGCACACTTTCACGAAACACTATCAGGTGCATACCTATGCTTCGGCAGACGCCAGTCTAGGTAGGCGAGTCCTTCAGGCGGCTGTTGCCCACCTGTAAGAGGGGGGTCGTTTTTCGGCTCTTTTTATCTAGGTATTCTTTTACCCACCCAGGGACTGCTTTTGGACGTCCCAATTGTCTGGGTCTCCCAATGGAGCGACAAAGAAGGGAATTTTGTTTACTTACCGTAAATTCCTTTTCTTCTAGCTCCTATTGGGAGACCCAGCACCCGCCCCTGTTCCCTTCGGGCTGTTGTTCTTTTGTGTACACATGTTGTTCATGTTGAATTGTTCTTTTGGTTCATGGTTTTCAGTTCTCCGAACATCCTTCGGATTGAATTTACCTTGGACCAATTTATAAGTTTCCTCCTTCCTGCTTTTGCACCAAAACTGAGGAGCCCGTGATGCACGGGAGGGTGTATAGGCAGAGGGGAGGGGTTACACTTTTTAAAGTGTAATACTTTGTGTGGCCTCCGGAGGCAGAAGCTATACACCCAATTGTCTGGGTCTCCCAATAGGAGCTAGAAGAAAAGGAATTTACGGTAAGTAAACAAAATTCCCTTCTTTTTGTACACCTCATTCTGTTTAAAAAAAACAGTGTGTAATTTCATTCAAATGTTGATGGATAGTTTGTGCTGACATTGATCCATCCACCATCCAGACTATCCTGTGTTGCAACCTTTCACCAATTTTTCTCTGCCATCCACATCAAGGGAGATTAGTTACAGTGCCATGGATTGTAAATGTCTTATGTTGCGCACCATGGAAAAAGGAACATGAAGGTCTTTGGAAATGGATTTGTAACTTTGAGAAAGTTGATATTTTTCAACTATTTTGGTTCTCAAGTCTTCAAACAGTTCTCTTCTCCTTTTTCTGTTGTACATGTTTAGTGTGGTACACACAGACACACAATGCAAAGACTGTGTCAACTTCTCCTCTTTTTATCTGGTTTCAGGTGTGATTTCCATATTGCCCACACCTGTTACTTGCCACTGGTGAGTCTAAACGAGCATTACACGCTTGAAACAAAGTTGTTTATCCACAATTTTGGAAAGATGCCAACAATTGTGTCTGGCCCATTTTGGGGTTTCTGTGTGAAATTATGTTATATTTGCCTTTTTTTCTCTTGCTTTTTTTTGTGTTGTTCCAATATACACAAAGAACATACACATGTGTATGACAAAACATGTGTAGCTGCAGTAATTTTCTGGGAGAAATGCTTTGTTTTCTGCAACAATTTCAAGGGTGCCAACACTTTCAGCTATGACTGTATATTGACAGATAAAGGTAGAACTTGTTGGACCAGTGCAGAGATGAGTGAATCAATTTAATGCAAATCGAATTCATGTTGAATTTTTAAGAATTCTTTGAAGCTGTGAAAATGTGAACAATATGTGATTTTCTTTGGTATTGTGCCTTAATAACACCTTTATACAGTATAGAATAGAGGAGGATAACCCACCCTAGCCCCAGATGTATGATGGACCCTATAATTGTCTTTTACCTTCTTTTATAGATCCAACGTGCTTAACCCCTTATGTCGGACGCCTGGGTTCTGTTACCGTTGTTTCCTGTCAAGAACTGGATGCTAGGTTGACGGGAACAAAAAATTTCACCTGCGTGAAAAACAATACTGGAGCCACATGGAATCTCACCTACTACGGTTGCGTGTCCGTAGCTCTGGATAACATTAAAAATCAACTGGACGTAAGTCAGCCGTCGTTCATACCAGGTCATGTGCGGTGATGGAGGGCCATCACGTAACATATTCCACCCCATGGGGGGTTTTCCTTTCTCTGGATCAACATGTTACACTATAGTTTGAACTCATAGAATCATAGAATGGTAGAGTTGGAATGGACCTCCTGGGTCATCTAGTCCAACCCCCTGCTCAAAGCAGGATACACTAAATCATCCCAGACAGATGTCTGTCCAACCTCTTTTTAAAAACTTCCATTGAAGGAGAACTCACAACCTCTCGTGGCCGCCTGTTCCACTCATTGATCACTCTCACTGTCAAAAAGTTTTTTCTGATATCTAATCTGTGTCTCCATCCCATCAGTTTCATCCCATTGCTTCTAGTCTTTACTTGTGAAAATGAGAATAAAACTGATCCCTCTACAGTGTGACAGCCTTTAAGATATTTGTAGACAGCTATTAAGTCTCCTCTCAGTCTTCTCTTTTGCAAGCTAAACAATCCTAAATCCTGTAACCGTTCCTCATAGGACATGGTGTGCAGACCAGTCACCATTCTGGTCACTCTTCTCTGAACTTGCTCCAGTTTGTTGATGTCTTTTTTTAAAATGTGGTGCCCAGAACTGGACACAATATTCCAGGTCTGACCAGAGAGGAGTAAAGGGGGATAATGACTTCACGTGATCTAGACTGTATGCTTCTGTTAATACATCCTAGAATGGTGTTTGCCTTTTTTGCTGCTGCGTCACACTGTTGACTCATGTTCAGTCTGTGATCTATTAGTATACCTAAGTATTTTTCAAACAGGCTTTTGGATAGCTCTATTCCTCCCATGTTGTATATGCTAATTTCATTATTCTTGCCAAGATGTATGACTTTGCATTTCTTTCTGTTAAAAACCATTCTATTAGTTGCTGCCCATTGTTCCAGTTTGTTTAGATCTTGTTGAATCCTCTCTCTCTCTTCTCTAGTATTAGCTATTCCTCCTAGCTTTGTGTTATTAGCAAATTTAATCAGTTTACCCTTAATACCTTCATCTAAGTCATTGATAAAGATGTTGAACAATACGGGGCCCAGGACAGAGCCCTGTGGTACCCCACTTGAGACAGTCTTCCCACTGGATGTGCAGCCATTTATGACCACTCTTTGACTCTGATCACTAAGCCAGTTACGAATCCATCTAACAGTTGCCTTGTCCATTCCACCCTCGGTAATTTTTTCAATAAGGATTGTATGAGATACTTTGTCAAATGCTTTACTGAAGTCACGATATACTATATCTACTGCATTTCCCTGATCCACCCAGTCAGTGATTTTGTCATAGAAGGAAATTAAGTTAGTCTGACATGACTTATTAGTTACAAACCCATGCTGGCTCTGGTTAATCACTTCATTCTCATTCAGGTACTTGCATAAATGTTGTTTAATAATTTGTTCAAAGATCTTTCCTGGTATGGAAGTCAGGCTCATAGGCCTGTAGTTCCCTGGGTCCACCTTCTTCTCCTTTTTGAAGATGGAGACAACATTTGCTCTTCTCCAGTCTTCTGTAACTTCTCCTGTTCTCCAAGAATTTTCAAAAATTATGAAGAGTGGTTCTAATATTTCCTCCGCGATCTCCTTCAGTACTCTGGGGTGTAATTCATCTGGACCTGGAGACTTGAATTCCTTAATGTTAGCTAAGTAGTCCCTCACTATCTCTTTGTTTATTGAAGGCCTGGATTCTTCTAATCCTACAATAGAACGGTGAAGATCAGTTGATTTTACTTTTACTTTTTTAGAGAAAACAGATGCAAAATTACAATTTAAAAGTTTGGCCTTCTCAACATCATTTTTTACAACTTCACCATTCTCATCCTGTAAAGTTCCTATAACATCTTTGACTTTTCTTTTATTTTTGACATAACTCCAAAATCCTTTTTTATTGCTTTTGACATCTCTTGCAAGCCTTTTTTCATTATCAGCTTTGGCTAATCTGATGCGTGCCCTGCAGGTTTTGCAGACTGTGTTATATTCTTCTTTAGATATGCCTCCCTCTTTCCATTTAATAAACATTTCTTTCTTCCATTTTAGCATGTGTTTAAGTTCTGTGTTCATCCATCCTGATTTCCTTAAATGTTTCTGATTCTTCCCTCTTTTAGGGATTGTTAACAATTGCGCTTTGAGAATCTCATTTTTCAAGATGTCCCATCCTTCCTTGACATTTCTGTCCTTAAGGACATACGGCCATTGAATCCCTGCTATCCTCTTTCTGAGTCCTTTAAAATCTGCCTTTCTGAAATCCAGCCTTTCAGTCTGAGTTTTCACTGGTGTTCCTCCTCTAGTTATCCAAAACTAGCATGGTCACTGCTTCCAGGGGTCCCAGCCACCCTTACCTCCTCAACCATTTCTTCCCTGTTTGTAAGGATTAGATCCAAGGTAGCAGATCCCCTTGTTTTTTCCTCTACCTTTTGGAAGATAAAGTTGTCAGCAACAGAGGTTAAGAAATTGTTGGAACTGTTACTTTTGCATAAATTGACTTAAATTTACCGTCAACCTTAAAAACAATGAAAGTGCCTAATTCTGTGCTCCACATGCTTAGCTCCCTGTCTATGATCAGTGCAGTATATGGAGATAAGGTATACACACCAGTGACTATGTAAGGGGAATATATGAAAAGCAGAAACTGCTGTGTGAATACTGACATGAAAAATCCAATAGCTATATGTAAGAGTGAAAGTATGAAAAATGGAATCTGCATTACTGCCATGAACATATGAATAAAGAGAAATTTAGCTATTGAATTGATCAATGCAACAGAGCCCGAACACTACGCCAAAGTATTTCTCTACGTTGGGGTCCCTAGCTAGTGTGTGTCCTCTCATGCAGTTAAAAAACTTACCGTGTATGGGAAGCTGAGACCCAGGCTATATATGTGTATAATGTGGACTGGCAATAAGTGTGTAGTTTTTCGTTTGTGAACCCGGCCCTACCACACCTATTGCCAGTCCACATGATACGCATATATAGCCTGGGTCTCAGCTTCCCATACACGGTAAGTTTTTTAACTGCATGAGAGGACACACAAGCTAGGGACCCCAACGTAGAGAAATACTTTGGCGTAGTGTTCGGGCTCTGTTGCATTGATCAATTCAATAGCTAAATTTCTCTTTATTCATATGTTCATGGCAGTAATGCAGATTCCATTTTTCATACCCCAACGTAGAGAAATACTTTGGCGTAGTGTTGGGGCTCTCTTGCATTAATCAATTCAATAGCTACATTTCTCTTTATTCATATGTTCATGGCAGTAATGCAGGGAAGGTGAGAAGATCACTTAATACCAGCAATTAACCTCAAGGAAAATTGGTATTTACCACCTACAACACCCTTGACTACCGGGGAAGATGGTATGCCTCCCTCCACAGCCTTAGACCACCACACATGATTTTATACTGTAAAATGTCAGAGACCTTGGTATTGGAACCTTATTACCAGAGAAGTTGACGTTAAAGGGAACCTGTCACCAGATTTGGTGATTATAAGCTGCGGCCAGTACCAGTGGGCTCTTATATACAGCATTCTAACATCAGAGCCCAGGCCGCTGTGTAGAACGTAAAAATGACTTTATAATACTCACCTGAGGAGCAGTGCGATTCAGACTGGTCGGATGGGTGTCTCCATTCTCCAGTATCAGCGCCTCCTCGTTTAGCCATCTTTGTCCTCCTTCTTCTGAAGAGGGGTGCATGACGCGTCCTATGTCATCCAACACAAGCCGAAACTGAGGTCCTGCGCAGGCGCACTTTGATCTGCCCTGAGCAGGGCAGATCAAAGTATTGTAGTGTGCCTGTGCGGGACCTCAATGCCGGCTAGCGTGGATGACACACACCCCCTGCAACTGATACAGACCATCTGCAACTGACACAGGCCATCTCCAACTGAGACATGCCTCCTGCACCTGACACAGGCCATCTCCAACTGAGACATGCCTCCTGCACCTGACACAGACCCCCTTCAACTGACACAGGCCCTCTCCAACTGACACAGGACCCCTGCAACTGAGGCAGGCCTTCTTTAAATGACACAGGCCCTCTGCAACTGACACAGGTCTCCTTCAACTTACACAGGCCCCCTGCAACTGACACAGGCCCTCTGCAACTGACATAGGCCCCTGCGACTGAGGCAGGCCTTCTTTAACTGACACAGGACCCCTGCAACTGACACAGGCCCTCTGCAACTGACACAGACCCTCTGCAACTGACACAGGCCCTCTGCAACTGACACAGGCCCCCTGCAACTAATACAGGCCCTCGCCACCTGACACAGGAATCCCTGCAACGAACACAAGCCCCCTGCAACTGACACATGCCTTCTACAACTGACACATGCCTTCTACAACTTACACAGGACCTCTCCAACTGACACAGCCCCTCTGCAAATGATGCAGGCTTTCAATTGACACAGGCCCTCGGCAGCTAAAACTGAAAAGAGAGAATCCAACCCCTATAACCGCTAAACATCTCTGGCGCCCCTGAGGCTTCAGTCGCCACAGGGTATTGCACCTCACTTAAGGTGTAGTACTCATCCTGGGTTCGGAATAGATCAGTGTCGGTTCCACTTCAAAACACAATAAACACACAGCAGTAGCCCCCTCGACTGAAGACCAGGCTAGGGTAGGGTCTTAAGGTCACCACCAAACACTGGGGCTTCCACCCACTAGTAACAGAGACTCAGGGTTGGTGAGGAGTTGCAGCCAGGGGGGAGAGAGGAGAAACACACAGCAGAGGAGAAGGTCTGCAGCCAGCAGATGGGGAGGTTGTGCCTGGGCAAGGTCCAGGACGACTAACCGACCAGAGAGGAGAATCACCGATGAAGTTTGTGGGACACAGGAGTTTATATGATCGCCGAGAGGTGAGCATGATAGCTCCCTCGGGACCGGCGCACTCAGGGTGCGGAGCCCTAGGGTAGCGTACAGTTCAAGTTGTGCCATCAGATACCACTGGGTAAGGGGATTGCAGGTCCCTTTGCCCCCCTCAAGTTCCTAGGGCACAGCAGCAGATAGAGCCAGGAGTTGTGATCACGGTCCAGCCCAGCACAGACTCGCACTGCCTGCTATACGGTAGCATAGACGCATAACACAGGTGGCATAGACGCATAGTTGTCTCATGACGCATACCACAGGTGGCGTCATGAGACAACTACCCCCACCATCTCCCCTTTCATCTTCATCTCCCTTTCGTGGACACCTCGGGGCTACGAAGCCGGGCCAGGCTGCCGTGACATCTCCCAAAGACCCCCCTTTCTTGAGCGGCCCGGTGACGAGTAAACCCTGGCCCCGTGGGATGCCTCACATCCTCTGTCTATCACTCACATCCTCTGCCTGACCTCTCTTAAGGCCGCGTTACACGCAATGACGTATCTAACGATATATCGCCAGGGTCATGGATTCCATGACGCGCATCCGGCATCATTAGCGACGTCGTTGCGTGTGACACTAACGAGCGGCCGTTAACGATGGAAAATATTCACCTAATTGTCTATCGTTGACACGTCATTCATTTTAAAAAAATCGTTGGTTGTTGAGGACGCAGGTTGTTCGTCGTTCCCATGGCAGCACACATCGCTACGTGTGACACCTCGGGAACGACGAACTACAGCATTCCTGTGTCTTCAATGAGCACTGAGGTGGGAGTGACGGAGATGCGGCTGCTCTTCGCCCCTCCGCTTCTATTGGCGGCCCGCCCTGTGACGTTGCTGTGACACCGAACGAACCTCCCCCTTTCAGGGGAGGTTGTTCACCGCCCACAGCGATGTCGTTAGGAAGGGCTGTACGTGTGACACGGACAAGTGAGATTGTGTGCCATGGGCAGCGATTTGCCCGTGACGTACAAACGACGGGGGCGGGTGCCATCGCTAATGATATCGCTAGCGATGTCGCTCCATGTAAAGCCCCCTTTAGTCTCTCGAACAACAGATGTTTAACTCCTGAATATTTGCAGCATTAGTATGATTAATACTCACCGGCACAGCACACTTAAAATGCACCGCAGGTAAAAGGACAGACAATGAAACCATAGACAAGTGGTCTGATCATAACTCCGTGTGAAAGCTGAAAAGAAGCAAATCTCACAGGTCATCATAGGTGGCTCAAATCCATCTTCACCTCCGACCATATCCTGTACAGCAAAGAAAAAGTGCAAAGCATCACACAAATATGTGCCTAGTATAAACACGGTAATAGATCGAGCCCAAATATCAGAGCTATATTAGCAAAACTCTGAAATAGCTCCCTGCACTGTATACAGCATTCACTGAGCTCATTTATCTAACAATCTATGTTGTCTCTTTAGACCTTGACAAGTCCAACATCTAAAGACTTGGTTCCCTCCATCCTTGGGAATCTAACTTCCACGGTAAATACGGAGAAAGGAACTATAACAACATCCGCTAACGATTTAACACTCGTGGTCAACTTATTAAGCAGGGTGGAAACTGCTCTGGACAAGGTGGAGAAGCCTGTGATGGAGGTAAGAGTTAGGCACACGTGTTATTATTTGCTCGATTGTACTAATTTCTTAGGTCTGTACTATTCTGTTCTTCAGAGCTGCGGTCACTTGCATGAAGCAATGTGCCAATTCCCTGCACACCCGGTGGGCCTGAACATTCTCTGCACAGTGCTATGGCCCTTTGAATCTTAAAATTGGTCGGAGCTCCAAGCAGTTAGATCCCTACCAATGAAGAAGTTAGACCCCCACCAATCAAAAAAATAGACCCAAACAATCAAGAAGTTAGACCCCACCAATAAAGAAATTAAGCCCCCACAAATCAAAAACTTAGACCTCCCCACCAATCAAGAAGTTAGACCCCACCAATCAAAAAGTTAGACCCCCACCAATTAAGAAATTAGACCCCCACCAATTAAGAAATTAGACCCCACCAATCAAGATGTTAGACACCTACCAATCCAGGTTAGACCCCCACCAATCAAGCAGTTAGACCCCACCAATCAAGAAGTATTGGCATATCTAAATGATGTGTTAATACTCTCTGTGTTTAAAATATGCCTTTAATGAAAAATTAATTAGAGCTCTTAAAAGAAGCGGTAATAGAGAAGAGCAGATCTGCTGAAGTTCTAATTTGGCAAATCTGGAGGATTTTACAGGGAAATTTACAGTGAAATTACTGAATGCTCCTTATTATTTTCTGGGGTCTCTCTAATTACCATCAGCATAATAAAGGTAGGATGTAAAAAATAAAAATTGAATTCTCACCTCATTGCTCACTTGTTCCGCTGCCCCCACAGCCGGTCCTCAGCACCTCTTTTTTCTTCTTACCCTATTTTATGCATTCTCTTTGGATTATTAACTCCAGGCCCTGCATTCTACCTTGACAAGACCTCTGACTAATGACACTACACACTGAACCTTGGTGGCGCACATCGTAACGACTTGACGTCACAACATTTACATATTTGACACATATTGACATCCAAAGTCATGTCCAGCCAAGACCCTAGGGCAGACCTGGGCAAGGGGCGGCCCGCGGGCCACATCCGGCCCGCCTACTGTCTGTGACCGGCCCGCCCGTCTTCAGCCGGTGCAGTGGAGCCGGGCTGCAGCGTTCCGAGCAGGGAGAGATCCTGCAGGTCTGCACAGTAAGTGCAGGCAGCGGAACACAGGAGTCTTTCCTCTGTTCCCTGCCGGCACTAATTGTCAGTGACACACGCGCTGCGTGTGTCATTTCAAAAGTTCCCGCCCGCCCTGCAGGAGAAGGAGCAGCACAGCAGATGGAATAATTCATCCTGCAGGACCTGCGATGATGTCACGCCCATGTGACTGTGTGGGAGGAGACACAGGATGCCGGACAGAAAGCAAAGATACTGAATCCTGAAGGAGATGTGGACACATGATGACTGGTAATAAGAAAAGAGGGGACATGAGGGGGCTGCAGGGTGAGTGGCATATGAGGGAAGATGGAGTTGCAGGGTGAGTGGCATATGAGGGAAGATGGAGTTGCAAGGTGAGTGGCATATGAGGGAAGATGGAGTTGCAGGGTGAGTGGCATATGAGGGAAGATGGAGCTGCAGGGTGAGTGGCATATCAGGGAAGATGGAGTTGCAGGGTGAGTGGCATATGAGGAAAGATGGAGTTGCAGGGTGAGTGGCATATGAGGGCTGCAGACTGACAGAAGGATGTGAAGGGGTCCAGAGTGTTTGAGAGGGGTAAGTTGGGGTACAGGCAGGGTGAGATATGTGGGCAGGGTGTGTGACATATCGGGGTGTAGTGTGTATGATCTGGGGGGTACAGGTTGTATGGGGAGCAGGGTGTGTGAGATATGGGGGTGCAGGCTGTATGGGGAGCAGGGTGTGTGACATATCGGGGTGTAGTGTGTGTGATCTGGGGGGTGCAGGTTGTATGGGGAGTAGGGTGTGTGAGATATGGGGGTGCAGGTTGTATGGGGAGCAGGGTGTGTGACATATGGGGGTGTCGTGCGTGTGATATGGGGGTGCAGGCTGTATGGGGAGCAGGGTGTGTGACATATGGGGGTGTAGTATATTACAGGTGTGCTATATGGAGGTGTATATAGTGGTGTATATGGGGGTATAGTGATGTAGTATATTACAGGTGTACTATATGGAGGCTTAGTATATTACAGGTGTGCTATATGGAGGTGTATATTACAGTTGTGCTCTATGGAGGTGTAGTATATTACAGGTGTGCTATATAGGGGTGTAGTGATGTAGTATATTACAGGTGTACTATATGGAGGTGTAGTATATTACAGGTGTACTATATGGGGGTGTACTATATTACAGGTGTAGTTTATGGGGTGTAGTGATGTAGTATATTACAGGTGTAGTATATAGGGGTGTAATGATGTAGTATATCGGAGGTGTATTATATAGTGGTGTAGTATAATACAGGTGTATATGGGGGTGTAGTATATTACAGGTATATGGAGGGGGTGTAGTATAATACAGGTGTATATGGGGGGTGTAGTGGTGTAGTTTATTACAGGTGTAGTATATGGAGGGGGTGTAGTGATGTAGTATATTGGGTAGAACTGAGGTAATTATATTAGTCCGGCCCTCTAAACCAATCCCAATTTCTCATGCGGCCCCATGGGAAAATTAATTGCCCACCCCTGCCCTAGGGCATGGGGTGAATAATTCCAAAAATAATCTTGCCCCTCAGGCGGCAGTGCTTTGGTGACCATCATGTGGATTCCATTGGATACATTAGCTTAGCGGCCATTCACATTGCTGACAGTGATTGACATTGAAGTCCAATCTAAGTTGGCTACCTCATGGCATATGGGTCCAGATGGTCAAATCCCACCAATCAATCATTAAGACCTATCCAAAGAATGTTATAATCCTGGAAAAAAATGTTATAGTCCCTCAAAAACACAGTCTCTATATTTTCAATATTTATGTCCCTGGCAATAGTCCTTTTGGAAAGTTGTCCTTAATAGTTTCTTAGTATTCAGTATCAAAGTTGATGGGCCAACAATGGCTTTGTCCTATTTCACATAATCTGACCACACTTTCTATATGACCCTCAATTTGTCACTACTTTAATAACTATTTCTTTGTAACTTTCAGAATTTTCTCCAGACGGTCAACGTAGTCGTGGACAACTCAACCACTTGGAATCAAGTTCCCAATAGAGTTCAAGCGAGTTCAAATCTTCTCCAATCCGTAGAGAAATTTGCAGAGAAGCTTTCAATCTCCGGACCGATCAGTATTAATAACAACAGCAATATTCAACTATCCGGTAACATTATAAGCAACTTGACCGATTACACAGCAGATTTCGACTTTAGCCATACGAACAACTTAACGGGAAATATTTTGATAAACAAAACAGCTCTACAAGAATTCTCAGCAAATTCCACCGTCATAAGTGTTGCATATTCTACGTTGAAGGACATTTTAGGTTCCCCTGGCAATAACTCCTCCACATTAGGGGTGATCAATGGTTTGGTCATGACAACGACGGTGAAGGGCAACTATACCAACTTCAAGATAGGGATGGACTTCAAAAAGAGCAACCACACGTTGAATAATGCTTCATGTGTGTTTTGGAATTTTAAGATCCAGGACTGGGACAATACGGGCTGCCAGGCTAAGAACAATACTGACAGCACGATGGTCACCTGCGTCTGTGATCACCTGACTTCATTCTCCATCCTTATGTCCTATGACTACAATGTTAGCCCAGAAGAAGAATTAATATTGAAATATATTTCCTATATTGGGTTGGGCATCTCTATTTTAAGTCTGGTCATCTGCATCATTATTGAGGCTACGGTCTGGAAATCTGTGACCAAGAACAAGACCTCCTACTTGCGTCACGTCTGCATCATGAACATTGCTGTGACACTCCTGATGGCCGACATCTGGTTTATCATTGGTAGTGCCATGTCCGACTATGGAAACGTAGATGCTTGTGTGACAGCAACGTTTTTCACTCACGTCTTCTACCTGTGTACCTTTTTCTGGATGTTAACCATGGGGCTCATCCTCTTCTATCGTCTCATGTGCGTGTTCCATGACTTAAGCAAGACGGTCATGATGGGGATCGCATTCTTCTTGGGCTATGGATGTCCTATCATTATTTCAGTGATAACGGTGGCAGTCACCCAACCCAGCAAGACATACACCCACGGCAAAGCATGCTGGCTCAACATGAAAGAGAGTAAGGCATTTTTGGCTTTTATTGTGCCGGCACTGACCATTTTACTGGTGAATTTCATCACCTTGTTCGTGGTGATCATAAAGGTTCTCAGACCTTCTGTGGGTGACAAGCCGAAAAAAGAGGAGAAGAGCTCTTTAAATCATATTGCTAAATGTATATTGATCCTGACTCCACTTCTCGGACTCACTTGGGGTTTTGGCATAGGAGTAATGATCAGCGGCACCGTGGTAATACGTGGGATCTTTTCGGCACTGAATGCGCTCCAGGTAAGGAGACACTCACATTTCCCTTTAAAACGGGTTGTCCCATAGATAAATCGATGATTGCGGGGAGTCCCATTGATGGGCTCCTTACTGTTCCAGAGAAATGGAGACCTAAAGTGTGAATGGAGCATTAGTGAGCATGTGCAACCACCACTCAACGGACTGTAAAAAGAGCAGTGGTCGCTCATACTCACTACTGCTCCATTCACCCTAGACTTTTGCCCTATTCTTGGGTCCCCCAGAGATCATCCATTAACATTGATTTGATAACATAATTGCACGGAACATTACCAATCTCTATGTTTTGCTTTTTTTTGTCTTTTAGGGATTATTTATTCTCCTATTTGGATGTTTGATGGACAAAAAGGTACAATGGAAAATATATCTGCAAAGATTCTTATACAAATCCTAGCCATCCACATTGTCATCATTCCTATATGTTTTACCATTTTTTGAAATGTGAATAGGGCATGTAACCTAGCGAGCCCTGCAAAAACAGTTGTCCATAGGGTCAGACTCGCCCACCAGAGTAAGTGAGAATACTCTGGTGGCCCAGACTTAGAACCCTAAGGTCTAGTAGAGGACTTCCCTATTTGGAGGTGTATTTTGGGTCAATAAGTCTTCAGTAGGGTCTACTCTTACCACTGCATGGGTGGTCCATCCGAATCTTTTATCTTCATGGACCCAAGTTACCTTAGTCTGAAATTTGGTTTCTGAACAAAACATATTTGCAGAACCAATTTTGAGAACCCGTCTTGATATTTGAGCCCAAATCTTGGTCTTCATCAATCATTACTACTGCCAGTTGCCTTGGAGTTTGCACCTTTTTGATTGCTTGTTGGCACCAGTCGAGACTTATAGATATGAAATGATATAGGTCCCTGAATCTTAGCCATAAATAGGTCAACTCACTGTTTTCCCTTTGTTATACATTGAGCGGGATTCACACCTCAAAAATTGACTTAATCGGTGTCTGTCATTAAAGGGAACCTGTCACCAGATTTGGTGACTATAAGCTGCGGCCACCACCAGTGGGCTCTTATATACAGCATTGTAACATCCTGTATATAAGAGCCCAGGCCGCTGTGTAGAACGTAAAAATCACTTTGTAGTGTGCATGCGCGGAACCTCAATGCCGGTTAATGTGGATGACATACGACAGGTCATGCACCCAGGCTTCAGAAGGAGGACAAAGATGGCCGAAAGAGGAGGCACCGGTAGTGGAGAACGGAGACACCCATCCGACTAGTCTACACCGCACTGCCCCGAAGGTGATTATTATAAAATGTTTTTTACGCTCTACGAAGTGGCCTGGGCTTTTATATACAGTATGTTAGATGCTGTATATAAGAGCCCACTGGTGGTGGCCGCAGCTTATATTCATCAAATCTGGTGACAGATTCCCTTTAACCTTTAACTCATTTGTAAAGATTTACCACCAATGTTATATTCCAGAATGTTCATAGAATCACTATTAAAATGATGTAACAAAAAACCTCTCTCATCTCAAAAAATGCAGGTACGAGACGCGTTACTCAGCAGATTTTCAGTCTCCAGATGGTCTTCACAGCAGACAAAGGTATGGGAACATACAACATTTTCCATGAGCTGGTTGGGAGGAAGGACTCACTGTCTTCTAATGGGTTGGGGATTGGACTTACCGTTTTTCGGCATGTGCCCTGGTAGCAGTTAAACAGTTTTTTTACATGAAAATACAGAATCAAATAATGGAAACTATATATCCCAAAGCTTATGTTCTATTCTCCTTCTAAATTCTACCTTAAATGCTACACCGGGCAGACTTGCTGTAAGGGAATACTCTCAAATTTTTGTTCTTATGTTCAATCTTTTCCCTTAAAACACGAGATCTGGCTCCACGCCTAGGTCAATGGGTATTTTACATGCATGTGCCGTCCATGTTAAAATCAGATTGTGCATGGACCAATAGGGCTGTTCAGGTGAAAGGTTTTTTTTCACACTGGCAGTATGAAAAATAAACTTGAGTTTTTCAAATGAGACTTGCCTATTCTAGTTTATGGATGGGGGAAAAAATAGATTGTATACAGATTTTGAATATTGCATCTGTTTTTTAAGGATACATTGCCATTATTAGCATAGTAAAACAGATGTCATAAGCATGTAATAAATCGACATACAGAGATGAAAGTTGTAAAAAGATGGACTGTCATGGGGAATCAGGGTAACAGAAAAGGAACCTCAAAGCTGACCCTCAGATTAGGGCCCCTACGCTCACCTTTATCCCAGAGGTAAGCTTGATTGTAGCTAGGTCTGGGCCACCAGCATCACCCTAGCTCCTGTTTAAGCCCTGATCCTACACCCCTTCTCCCCCATCCCAGGAGAGGGCTGGGACTGGAGAATTAAACCCCACAAATAACACAGATAGGGGAAATAACCAAAACTCATGCACACTGCAACCAGACATGAGGGAGAGACAATATGTGCCCAAGAGGAAATAAAACACAGGAAAGAAATAAACTGACAACGGGGATATTTCCATACCACTTAGGAAAGCACACGACAGATTACCACAATAAGGACCGATATCGCAAAGCAACGTTGATCTATATTTCGCAACAAGCAACCAGAAGCTTATAAAGAATGAAGGCCACTGTGAATGGTCATTAGCAGCCTGAGCTCCAAACAACAATTGACAAGCCAGAAAGAATTAACTCCTGCTGGACTGGAGAGCAGTGAAGCAAAACGCAGCTGACACCCATGACAGACTGTACAACTAAGAGACCCCAAGCTGCTTGTCAGACTCTGCGGTGTGAACGCCGTGATCATACCCATTGAGTGCAAAGCCGAACACCGCATGACATGGACATACTGACATGTTTCCCCTTTGAAGACATCAATGTTATTGTAATATATAATGTGAACTGTGATATGCGCTAATAATGGTGAAATGTGTATTGCTTGACAACAAGGAGAGATGGAGGTGGTAATTTTTGGGATTAGCACCAGAGTTGGAGGAGCTAGACTGAAGGGACAGTGATGGTTTCCTGTCAAGAAGGCAGATAGGGTTCAGCATGCAGCAGTGATAGACCTAAGGTCTGACTAGTGAGCAGAGCCACATAATGTGGGTGTCTGTGATGTAAGAGGAGATTGAAGAGAAAATAGCGTGATTCAGAAAACCAACAGAGAGAATTGACCGAAGTAGAGAGTGACTGACTGAGATGGGTCATGAGGCAGGACACATGGCGGTACGGCCCCAAGTTTACAACTCAAAGAGGTGATGGGTCAGGACAGACCAGAAGACATGAGATGAAGTGAGTTCCTTAAGTGGGAGTTCCTTTAGCATAAGCAAGGTAGTAACTAAGTTCGACCATATTAGCAAATCAGCTCCTTTGAAAGAAAGATAGGAAGCGGAACTGTGGGTTGAAGAAATTACTTTCACTGACTGGATTGTTGTGATAAAGGAGTTTTGGTGAAGGAAGCGAGTCTGGTGGAGGCAGGAGTAAGTGAAGCCGGGGAAGTAAAGAGGTTGTGTATAAAAATGCTCTGCGTGGAAGAACAACAGTACAAAAAGTTCTGCACCCCCTATTTTCTGTTCATAGTTGTTGTCAAGTGGTTGTTTAGTAACACACTGAATGCCAAGAACGGGTGGTCTTCCTCACTGCGTTGTCCAATATCTAGTTCTGGCCAGCCAAAGCCATCTGCAGCATGCAAGGGGTACGGGGTAACACCCCCGTAGTACAAGTCCACACAAGCAGTCAGGACACCCATCTTCATGTAAGTTGTTGGGGGGTAAGAGATGATTACCTCGTCCACGGCTACTGTCTCGCTCCTTACCACCAAGTCCTCCAGAAAACGAGTCGATTTTTCATACACTCAGCTAAACCCACTAAAAGACTATGTCAGATGTCAGAAGTCTCCATGATCGCGGTTCAAGCTGAGATGTTTATTTGTGAGTTCATCTTAATAATCTGTTGATGTTTCTTGTTATTTCAGACATCCAATCTCCGTTCTTCAGATCCGGTGTTTTCAAAGGGAGTTATCAATTTGTTTGCCAAAAGAGGTGAGTGTTCATAGATTGTAACCTCCCCGCCCCCCACACACAGCAAAATAGCACCCTACCATTTTGTTTATATAGCTACTGTTCTCACCTATGTGTCTCCACGGCAACAGACTACAAACAAGCCCTGTGTAGTCTGATCTTGTACTTATGCTTTTTGCTAAATTAACTTTGGACACACATAGGACTTATATAATTTCTGATTTCTAAATGTCTGTTGCTTATGTTATCAAATGTCATTCCCAAGACCAGACTTCATATTAGGCCGGTTTCAGACGTCCGTGTTTAATCAGGTACCAGTCACACGCATGATTATGGTCACACGTGTTTCATACATGTGTCACACGTGTGACAGGTACCGGAGAAAACACGTGTCTGTGAAATAAAAAGATTTTCCATATTTACCTGATGCCTCCCGCTCCTGACCGCTGCTCATTATATTCATCGATTATTCACCGCACTCAGGACCTTGAAGCCGGAGCATCGCGGGGACAACGCCGGGCACAGCACCGCCGGGGACAGGTAACTATTCTGCAAGCACCGTGACATCCAGGAGGTCATTGGAGTTCCCAATGAACTCTGATGACATCCTGATGACCACCGCGACACTCGCGCTACAGCTTCACGGGTTCATCAGAGTTCATTGGCAACTGTGATGAGTCCCCGATGCTGTCCCTGCGATGCTGCGGCTTCCAGGTCCTCACTACACACACACACACACACACACACACACATACACACACATACACACCCAGCACACACACACACTGAGCACATATACACACATATGTATACACATATAGCAGACACACATGGATACACCGAGCACATATACACACATAGCGCACATGCATATATACACTGAACACATAAACACACACACATCCACACACACATATCCAGCGATGCAGTCCCCGGCAATGAAGTCCTCAGAGCTGCTC
Organism: Anomaloglossus baeobatrachus; assembly: GCF_048569485.1. NCBI lineage: Eukaryota > Metazoa > Chordata > Amphibia > Anura > Aromobatidae > Anomaloglossus > Anomaloglossus baeobatrachus. The sequence goes on from NC_134355.1 coordinate 654,760,241, forward strand.
CTGCTTGAATGCACTGAATATTCAGTGAGTATAATGAGCGGGGGTCAGGAGCGGGAGGCAGCAGAGCTGGAGACAGCACCGCTGGAGAGAGGTAAAAATAGAAAATCTTTTTATTAAAAAGACCCCTGTTTTCTCCGGTATGTGTCACACTGATGTCACACGGATCACATCATTGTGCGATCCGTGTAACACCCGTGCTGCCGGAAAAAAAATGGACATGTCCGTGTGTGTGCATGTGGGGTCATGAGAGGTCACACGGTCCGTGTGAAAACACGGACGTGTGATTAACAGCAAATAATAACATGGGTACGTGTGACATCCGTTTTAAAAACTGATGTCACACGTACCTGAAACACGGACATCTGAAACCAGCCATAGGCCCCCTTCACACGTCCTTGAAAAACATGCACGTGTGTTACGGGCCGTTTTTTCGGGTCCGTGTCCCGTTTTTGTGTCCGTTTTTATGGTCCGTGTGGCATCTGTGGGAATTGCGTATGCTAGCCGTGTTTGTGTGTAGAACGTCCGTGTGTGTGTCGCGGGCGGAGGAGGGGACGCAGCGCTCTCCCACTGCTCGGGTCCGGCCGCCGCCGCTGCTGCGGCCTGCTGCTGCTCGGTGGCTCGAGCGATGGGCCGGATCCCGGGGACTCGAGCGGCGCTCCTCGCCTGTGAGTGAAAGGGGATTGGGTTTTGGGATAGTTTATTGTCCGTGACGCTACCCACGGTTGTGGTGATTGTGTGGACACCACCGCTGCTCTGTATGGGGATCCCGGGAGCGGTGACAGGGAGCAGCAAAGTTGTTAGTTCTCCCCTCCGTGGGTAGGTGGTGGTTGTCCCGGGGCCCAGTGATGAGGTGAAGGATGAGGGATGGCAGGGCCGGTGCAGGGCTTGGTAGGGTGCAGGGACGCGGGGGCAGCGCTGTGCCTGACGGCACTGTGGTACTCACTCAGCCTGAGACGGTGACACAGTTCTCGGTAAAACACACGGCTGGAAAGACGGTTCCCACGGACGGCTGCTGTTGCTTTTCCCCGGTAGTTGACGGTGATGGTCTCTGTCCCTGCACCTAGTGAAATGTTGGTAGCGATGGGTTCCCACCGGTAACCCGCTCCCCGGCTTGGATATGGGCCGGAGGAGCCTCTCTTTGCCCGCAGGCGCTGGCCCTGAGAAACTGGTGCCTTGGCGGTGGTGGTGTCTCTCTCCTACGGTTGGACTGTTGCCTTCAATCGGGACTTAGCTGTTGGGAGACCCAGGAGGTCCCCTTCACTGACGGATTTGGCAAATTCACGGCGACTCCTAGCCTTGCCGGGATCCGAAAGGCCCCTGCCAATGGTGCTGGCTTCTCTTCGTATACCGCTCCGGTACCGCAGGGCCACCACCCGTCCACGGTCCTTTCGGCAACCTCCGATCAGCCTCTCCTGCAGACGGTCACCGCCGTCTGCTGACCTTGCTGTCTCAGTCCAGGGCACACACCCGGACCAACTTCAGGCTTTCTCAACTGTCACTTTCGCTGTCACTTCTCTCACTTACTCCTCTACCACTTCCTTCTCTCACTAAACTCAACTCTAAACTGCCTGGTTTCCCGCCTCTAGGACTGTGAAATCCTCGGTGGGCGGAGCCAACCGCCTGGCCCACCCCCTGGTGTGAACATCAGCCCCTGGAGGAAGGCAACAAAGATTTTTGTGTAGCTTTGGTGTACCTATCCGGGGTGTAGGGTGTGGTGATGTCATGACCTGTGACCCCTGGCTTGCCCAGGGCGTCACATGTGCGTGTGGAATGAACGTGTATGTGTACGTGGAATGTCCGTGTGGAATGTCCGTGTGTGTGATGCACAATGTCGTTTATAAATGTCGGCTGACAGCCGACAGAGTTGCGCGATGAGAATTAACTCGGGTGAACTTCACCCGACTTCATCCTCATACCGCGGCTCTGTCTGTGTCGAGTACTGATTAGTGGTCACCTCTGAAGGATTCACCGATGACCGCTAATCCCCCGAGTGACTGAAGTTTCCCCCCCTCTCTCATACTCACCAATCCCCGATCACCGGCGCGGCGCTGCACGGCATTCACACTGCTGCGGCGGCTTTTACTATTTTGAAAAAGCTGGCCACTCATTAAACAATCTCGTATTCCCTGCTTTCCCCGCCCACCGGCGCCTATGATTGGTTGCAGTGAGACACGCCCCCCACGCTGAGTGACAGGTGCCTCACTGCACCCAATCACAGCAGCCGGTGGGCGTGTCTATACTGTGCAGTAAAATAAATAAATAAATAATTAAAAAAAACGGCGTGCGGTCCCCCCCAATTTTAATGCCAGCCAGATAAAGCCATACGGCTGAAGGCTGGTATTCTCAGGATGGGGAGCCCCACGTTATGGGTAGCCCCTCAGCCTAACAATATCAGTCAGCAGCCGCCCAGAATTGCCGCATACATTAGATGCGACAGTTCTGGGACTGTACCCGGCTCTTCCCGATTTGCCCTGGTGCTTTGGCAAATCGGGATAATAAGGAGTTAATGGCAGCCCATAGCTGCCAATAACTCATAGATTAATCATGTCAGGCGTCTCCCCGAGATTCCTTTCATGATTAATCTGTAAGTTACAGTAAATAAACACACACACCAAAAAAAATCCTTTATTAGAAATAAAAAACACAAACATATACCCTGGTTCAACAATTTAATCAGCCCGAAAAAGCCCTCCATGTCCAGCGTAATCCAGGATGGTCCAGCGTCGCTTCCAGCTCTGCTGCATGGAGGTGACAGGAGCTGCAGAAGACACCGCCGCTCCTGACAGCTCCACGCGGCAAATGAAGAGTGCCGCGCGATCAGCTGAGCTGTCACTGAAGTTACCCGCTATCAACGCTGGATCCAGTGACAGCGGGTAACCTCAGTGACAGCTCAGCTGATCGTGTGGCTGTCTTCAGTTGCTGCGTGGAGGTGTCAGGAGCGGCGGTGTCTTCTGCTGCTCCTGTCACCTTCATGCAGCAGAGCTGGATGCGACGCTGGACCATCCTGGATGACGCCGGACATGGAGGGCTTTTTCAGGCTGATTAAATTGGTGAACCAGGGTATATGTTTGTGTTTTTTATTTCTAATAAAGGATTTTCGGCTGTGTGTGTTTATTTACTGTAACTTACAGATTAATCATGAAAGGAATCTCGGGGAGACGCCTGACATGATTAATCTATGAGTTATTGGCAGCTATGGGCTGCCAATAACTCCTTATTACCCCGATTTGCCAAAGCACCAGGGCAAATCGGGAAGAGCCGGGTACAGTCCCAGAACTGTCGCATATAATGTATGCGGCAATTCTGGGCGGCTGCTGACTGATATTGTTAGGGTGGGGGGCTCCCCATAACGTGGAGCTCCCCATCCTGAGAATACCAGCCTTCAGCCGTATGGCTTTATCTGGCTGGTATTAAAATTGGGGGGAACCGCACGCCGTTTTTTTAAATTATTTATTTATTTTACTGCACGGTATACACGCCCACCGGCTGCTGTGATTGGGTGCAGTGAGACACCTGTCACTCAGCGTGGGGGCGTGTCTGACTGCAACCAATCATAGGCGCCGGTGGGCGGGGAAAGCAGGGAATACGAGATTGTTTAATGAGCGGCCGGCTTTTTCAAAATAGTAAAAGCGGCCGCAGCAGTGTGAATGCCGTGCAGCGCCGCGCTGGGGATCGGGGAACGGTGAGTATGAGAGAGGGGGGAAACTGACCGACAGACTGTGAGAGAGGGACAGACAGACAGAGAGACCGACAGAGAGACAGAGAGACTGACCGACGGACTGAGGGAGATTTACCAACATACACAGAAATAGAAAGAATGGCCGACATCACTAGAAATAAAAACACCAAACGGACACGAACTATAGGTAGATGCATACGTGTTTACTAACGTGTGTGCACATACCCATAGACTTTCATTGTGTCCGCGTGTGCGTGCTCCGTGCAGATAACGGACATGCATCCGTGCAAAACGCAAACACATACGGATCACGAACACGCACACACGGACATAATGAAATAACGCACGTGTGACCACAATCATAGATTAACATTGGTGCACGTTTGTCCGTGTCTCCGGTATATACGGAAACGGAACAAACACGCACGTGTTTCACGGACGTGTGAAGGAGGCCTTAAACGTAGACTTGTGGAACTTATGCCCCAGACTGCAGACACAAAATGGCGAGACATCCTCAAGACTATTTGAAAAATTGCTTCATTTTTTTTGTTTATTTTTAGATGCAAAAAGACAATTTACACATGGTAACAACAAATGTGGGCATAGGTTTTACATTTAAAGATGCCAGATATTGACGTCTTTATATTTATATTGATAATATATTTACATTGGTAATATAAATGATAAATAGATATACAGATGTAGCAAAGGTTAAGATGACTCACAATGCAACATCTAGAGAAAGTTATTTTACCTTAAGGGAACCTGTCAGCTCCTTCTCACCCCCTTTCCTTCCTACACACCAATTAGTTTTATGTGTAAGTGAAAAGAACACAAGTGAATTCCTCCATGGAGCTGGAAGTGCTCTGGGCGGGGCAGAGATCTTCCAATGCCTCAGTTCTCAACTTCCTTCTCAGCCAAACTCCGCCTTCAACTGGGTGATTGACACTTAACCCTGCTGCAGCATTTCAGTCACCTACTGGAGGGTGGAGTTTGGCTGAGAGAGTGGATGTTCTCTGTCCTGCCCAGATCACTCGCAGTGACATGTACTCCGCTGGGAGGGAGGGGAAGGATAGAAGGAGTGGACTGATTTTATAATGGTGCATAAGACATTGACTAAAGGCAAGTTAGATGTTGACTTTTTTTGTGCTGTGAAATTCCAATGATCTGAGTCAAGGTAACCTTTGAAACATCTGTAGATTGTCAAATGGAGTACAAAGGTAAAGAGATTGATTGACTGATTTATTGATTTATATTGGAATTATAATCTAAAATCATGTATTAAATACTGAAGATAGATAGATATGATAGACAGATGGATATATTGATATTAGACAGATATGAGAGAGAAGGTAAGTAGATATATCTGATTGATTAACTGATTATAGCTGATTTCTAATTTATCATACAGCAAATGATGCATAATTAGATCTAGTAAATAGATTATTGATTATTGATCATTTCTGTGACATATTAAGTGAGACGATATTTTAGATGGATGGATAGAAAAAAAACAATACAGCACCAATCTACCAATGCAGGTGGAAACCTCCAGATCCACTCACAATCAGAGCCCAGAATACAAGTAACAAAAAATGGAGGCAGCTCGACCTTCAATAAAACCAAAAACATATTTATTCCATGGCCAAGGAATGTGATGATTGTCATGAATCTGCAGCGGTGCTCTGCTCTCCTACAGAGCCTATGCTGGGTCCCATATTTTTCCCCGATTCCCGGTCGATCCTGAGTGGTGTGGGAGGGGTCTGTTCTTTGGAGCTTTGTTCCCGGTGATTGCTCCGCTTTATCTGGGAGCTGTTTCACCCGGAACACTGCCAGTGATAGTTCTTATTTTGCAGTACATGTCTCTGGTTCCCGTAAGTGTTTGACCTGACCTTGTCCCGCTACCTAGTTCCGCTGTTCCCCTCCCATCTCCTTACCTACTGACTTGACTACCTGATTCCCTGACCTCGGCTCATCCCCTGACTCTGCTCACTCAATTGAACTTACGTGACCTCTTTGTTTATTGATACCAACTCATCCACTGACTCTGGCTCTGTTTACTAACCCCGTCTTGTCCCCTGACTCCAGTTCTGCTCGCTCCCTTGTACTTATGTGACCTCTCTGTTTAATGACCCTGGCTTGTCCCCTGACTCCGGCTCTGCTCACTCCCTTGTACTTACGTGACCTCTCTGTTTACCAACCCTGGCTTGTCCCCTGACTCCGGCTCTGCTCGCTCCCTTGTACTTACGTGACCTCTCTGTTTACCAACCCTAGCTCATGCCCTGACTCCTGCTCTGCTCACTTCTTTTGTCATTTATGTTATCTCCTGGCTTCTGACCCCTGGCTTCTTTGACTGCCCCTCACTAGGTGTGTCTAGCGAGACCTAGTGTATAAACCCGGCAGATCCACTCCACTAGTGTGACTGACGACACCTAGTGGTTTGGTGTCTTATTACACCCGGGTTCTCATCACCACAATGATTTGGCTTCAAGGGCTTGATCACTTGAGCATATACATTGGACAAGTGTTCTCTTTTTTATCGGACAGCCCTTGGGCCAATGCCGATTTGGAATGAGAAACAAATTGCAGCATGCAGCGAACGTTGGATGGCGCTCACCTATACAAGTATATGGGTGTGTAGAAATCATCAGACTGCACTCAGATGACATAGTGCAGTCCGATTTCAACAGATGGAGACATTTTGTTCTCCGTCTTCTCCTGACAGTGTTCTACAATTCTTTAATCCAATCAATCTAAGTATTTGATTGTCATTACCATAATCGAGCTGATTATCTCGCTTGAAAAAATCTACGCTCCTGTGATCCCGGCTTAACACTGAGCCTTTCTCAAGTAAAGCCCAAGGTTAAAGGTGAAACATCGCATACCTTGGTCTTCGGCATGGATTCATACTTTTCTAAGTATTTATTGAAGAATGTGTTGCCTCCAATTTTTGCTACATAGAAAGATAAATTTGAAGCAGAGTAAGATGATTTATCTGATTGATTTATTGATTTTGATTGATTTGTAATTTGATGCATTAAATAGATGAGAGATGATTGATAATGTATGAGATTAACTGATAAGATGGATGGATGGATGGATGGATGGATGGATGGATGGATGGATGGATGGATGAAGAGATGGATGGATGGATGAAGAGATGGATGGTTGGATAGATGGATGAAGAGATGAATGGAGAGATGGATGGATGGATGGATGAATGGATGGATGGATGGATGGATGGATAAAGAGATGAATGGAGAGATGGATGGATGCATAGATGGATGGATGGATGAATGGAGAGATGGATGAATGGAGAGATGAATGAATGGATGGATGGATGGATGGATGGATGGATAAAGAGATGAATGGAGAGATGGATGGATGGATGGATGCATAGATGGATGGATGGATGCATAGATGGATGGATGGATGGATGGATGGATGAAGAGATGGATGGATGGATGGATGGATGGATGGATGGATGGATGGATGGATGGATGGAGAGATGAATGGTTGGATAGATGGATGAAGAGATGAATGGAGAGATGGATGGATGGATGGAGAGATGGATGAATGGAGAGATGGATGGATGGATGCATAGATGGATGGATGGATGGATGAAGAGATGGATAGATGGATGGATGGATGGATGGATGAAGAGATGAATGGATGGATATATGGATGGATGGATATATGGATGGATGGAGAGATGGATGAATGGAGAGATGGATAGATGGATGGATGGATGGAGAAATGGATGGATGGATGGAGAGATGGATGGATGAGAGATGGATGGATGGATAGATGGATTGCTGGAGAGGTGGATGGATGGATGGATGATGGATAGAGAGCTAGATAGATGGATGGATGGAGGGATGGAGAGATGGAGGGATGGAGAGATGGATGGATGGAGAGATGGATGGATAGAGGGATAGAGGGATAGATAGATAGATAGATGGATAGATTTAGACATATCTAATAAATCTTCATCTTCTCTCAGGTGTTTACAACATTTCCTCGGCCCAGGCCAGCTCCTCCAGTGAGATGTCGAACTCCTACTCCCTCCTCACCTGATTGCAGAGCGTTGTTGGATTGCAGAGCTGCTCCGTTATCGTCCTGTCCGTTCAGTCTACTGTATGCACTTTATACCGTATCAGTGAACCTGTCGCTCGGCGCGTTGTAGGCGGGCTCACTACGGCACATTTATTGGTAAACTCGTGCAGCCGCTTCACCAGGGCATCTGCTTCTGCTCGAAGTTTTCCATTTTATTCCAGCATAGAGGAAAACATTACATAAGCTTGGAAAATTCTGCCACACATCAATGTTAACCACGCCTGTCGATTCACATGGACGCAGTGACAGCGTGCGGAGTTCACCTTAGAAACATGCGTCGGGCTTATTATATTTGCGAAACAGCTGCCATTCAGTCTGTATGGATACTAAGAATAATGAGAATACAACCTTCTGCATTCACCGGGACAAGGCGACGTCAGTTAGCAGGCTGCCTATCAATTCCTATCCGGATTCAACGACAGCACTGGGCATGCGACCCAAATAATTCACAAGGGCATTATGACATCATGGAGGAAGTGTCTTATCAATGTACAGTGCACGGTGACATTAATGGAAATGTGGACCTTATAATTCAAGACAGTATTGTGACATCACTGAGAAAGCAGCCAATCAATGCAAAGCAATGGGGACATCAATGGGTATGCAACTCCAATAATTCAGAAGAACATTGTGACATCACTGAAATGCACAGAGCAATGAGTATGTAACCCAAGGTATATAATAATATCAAGTTCCCTATTAATGCAAAAAGAAGCCATCACATCACTAGAAAATTCACAAGGGCATAGTGACATCACAGAGAGGGCATCCTATCAATGCACAGGCAAAGTGACATCACTGAGGGATCATCCTATCAATACACAGGGCATGCCGACATCACTGAGGGGGTATCCTATCAATGCACAGGGCATGGTGACATCACTGAGGGGGCATCCTATCAATGCATAGGATGTGGTGACATCACTGAAGGGGCATCCTATCAATGCACAGGGCATGGTGACATCACTGAGACGGCATCCTATCAATGCATAGGATGTGGTGACATCACTGAAGGGGCATCCTATCAATGCATAGGATGTGGTGACATCACTGAAGGGGCATCCTATCAATGCATAGGATGTGGTGACATCACTGAAGGGGCATCCTATCAATGCATAGGATGTGGTGACATCACTGAAGGGGCATCCTATCAATGCACAGGATGTGGTGATATCACTGAAGGGGCATCCTATCAATGCACAGGATGTGGTGACATCACTGAAGGGGCATCCTATCAATACACAGGATGTGGTGACATCACTGAAGGAGCATCCTATCAATACACAGGGCATGCCGACATCACTGAGGGGGTATCCTATCAATACACAGGGTGTGCTAACATCATTGAGAGGGCATCCTATCAATGCACAGGGCATGGTGACATCACTGAGGGGGCATCCTATCAATGCAGAGGATGTGGTGACATGACTGAAGGGGCATCCTAACAATGCACAGGAAATGGTGACATCACTGAGGGAGCATCCTATCTATGCCCAGACATGGTAACATTCCTGACAGGGCATCCTATTAATGCAGAGGGCATAATAACATCACTTTGGGGGCATCCTATCAATGCACAGGGTGTGGTGACATCACTGAGGGGGCATCCTATCAATGCACAGGGTATGGTGACATCACTGTTGGGGCATCCTATCAATGCACAGGATGTGGTGACATCAATGAGGGGGGATCCCATCAATACATAAGGAATGGTGACATCACTGAGAGGGCATCTAATCAATGCACAGGAAATAGTGACATCACTGAGGGGGCAGCCTATGAATGCACAGGAATTGGTGACATCACTGAGGGGGCATCCTATCATTGCACAGGGAATGATGAGATCACTAAGAGGGGATCCTATCAATGCACTTGGTGTGGTGACATCACTGAAGGGGCATCCTATCAATACACAGGAAATGGTGACATCACTGAGGGAGCATCCTATCAATGCACATGCATGGTAACATTCCTGAGAGGGCATCCTATTAATGTAGAGGGTGTGGTGACATCACTGGGGGGGCATCCTATCAATCCACAGGATGTGGTGACATCACTGATGGAGTATCCTATCAATGCACAGGCATGGTGACATCACAGAGAGGGTAGCCTATCAATGCACAGGTAGTCTTTTACATCAATAAAAATATAGTGAAATAACTGACTAATATTTATTGAGTTTGCACTCACCACTCTCTTCTCACCCACATTAGTTTCCAAAACGGGCTGACAAACCTCAACTCTACCAGTCCCAGACCACAGATGGTCAAATGTTAACTCATCTTACTGGAACCAATCTCTAGGTCTTAAGGCCACGTGACACACAGAGATAAATCTTTGGCAGATCTGTGGTTGCAGTGAAATCATGGACATATTGTTCCATTTGTACACAGCCACAAACCTGACACTGATTGTCCACAATTTCACTGCAACCACAGATCTGCCGCAGATTTATCTCTATGTGTGACAGGGCCTTTACTAAGCAAGAAAACCAAATTGTCTTCCTGCCCAAGGTCAGCATTAGTTCTAACAGAGAACCTTGTTCCTGGAGCTTCTCACATGCATCTACATGATGATGTCTTTCAACCCCTGGTCTTCAAGTCCAATCCAGAAACCTTCCAGTTGCTCTGTTCCTCACAAAAGAAAGACAAGGAGCGCCCTAAGTAGACAATGCAACGGCCACCAAGCTCAGACCAAGGTTTGGTCAGTGGCTCACACCAATTACACCCTTGTCTACCAAATTTTCTTGCTCAATGGCACCACCACCATCACAATTTCTGGTCTCTATCTTGCCTTCTCCAATCAGATGATCACCATGCTCCATGCCCTCAGCCAGAACCAGGTTCTTCCTGGACCTTCAACACTTCCACAAATGAGGGCACAATGGTCTTTCTTCCTTCTCAAGGCTCCGAAAAACAAAGTCTATGCACTGAGCTACAAAATGTATATGCCTGGATGTAAACAGTACCAATAAATAAAACCCTTCAGCAATCTGTAGTCCTTAAAGAGGACCTATCACTTGCCATAAATATGTCATTTGTTTTACATGTTATAAATCCCACTGTTCTCCTGAATCCAGCCTTGTTTTTCTTTTGTTCCTGTGCCTCTCCGTTCCTGAGATATTGCCTCCTCTTCCCGGTATACAAATCTTGTCAATAAGGCGTGGATCTGAAGAAGACACCCATGAAGAAGTGTTTACGACCACGCCTTTACAACCACGCCCACTTGGCTAATATGACTACATTTAAGAGGAGGCCATATCTACGGAGCGGAGAGGTGTAGAAAAGAAAGAAAAACATCCTCGGATTCAGGAGCACAGCGGCTTTACACCAATATTAATTACAAATGACGGGTCCTCTTTAAAGAAAAACACAACCAAAAAGTGTACCCCGCAGTCCATATTCTGCAACTGCGCTCCTTACACACTGTATGAATGAACCTATTTAAAGGGCACCTGTCCTGGGACGTTTGCACGCCTGATATGAGTTATTTAGCAGCTTTTCCATATCTGTCATGATTCCCTTGTAAAGTAGACCTCTATACAGATCTCTTCACTGTATAATATGACGTTAGTCCAGCTGTATTATAAATCTTGTATAACACACTACATAGTATGTACACTGTTTTTTGTTGTTTTTTTTATTGCCACTTTTCCTTTAACTTATTTATTTCATTTACTTCATGTGTGTTCAATGCAAAAAATATGACCGTTTAATATGCCATATAATATAAGACTGTAGTCTGCATCCTGTATCTCCACAGCTATTGTAACTACAACTCCCAGCATAGCCAGGGGTAAATGCAGGATTTTTTAAGGGGTCAACATGATATTACATTTTACATGGAGTGACTTAACAGTATTCCTGGTGGCCTAGAGTGAGATAGTAACTAATACCTACTATCTCTGCAAGTGTAAGAAAATAAAGGGGTTAATATTGATATATTGTACATCATCCATGATGGTTTAGGGTGGTTATAGGGTAATACCTAATATTCCTGGTGGTCTAGTGGAGTTTACCTTGATATTATATACTGAGCTCCAAATTGTTTCCCTCCTTTTATACAGCCCTAGAGTTACATGATAAAATCCTGTCGCCCTGCAACTGCCACAAGAGGGATTGTCAAGGGAGAAATTTAGGTAAGACTGCTAATGGAGTCTTTGTTCAGGGCAAATTCAAAGGACGGGTCCAAATTAGCTATCTGCGCAGATATTAATGAATCAGACAATGATCACAATGAGACGTGTTCACTGTTTGAGCCAGTACAGGTGACTGACTTGTGTATTCAAAAGAATCATAATTATACCATACAACATTCGACTTTGACCTTGAAGCAAGAACAGGAAGTGATCATCCCACATATAACATCCCTTATATCAGCTGTGAGAAAATCACAATTATAAAATTCTTTCAGAATATTATGAAATACCTCTCTATTCATTATTTATTCTGGTTTGATTATCTAGTTAGAACATTCTTTCTTTGTGTGAAATCACTGATAAGACTTTCACTAAGAAGGGCTTCACGGTTCATTATTTATACATCTGTTCACTCGTCCTTCGTTAACTCTTTCTTGAACATACAGCTTAGAATCATATTATGGCGTCTGTGCGATTGTCATATAGACACACAGATAATTATGCAATGACATCTATATTTTGATTATTTACATACACAGAAATTCTTATTACATTTGAACAAACAACCTATAGCCCAGGCTACCTTCACAGGATCACACTAGAACTGAGCTCCTCCTAGTAGTGGTAATTACAATTTTAGCATTTTTATCAAGGTTTTCACCTGAACTGGTCAGATAGGGATTTTTCAAGTGCTGGAAATTTATTCTCTATGCTGGGAGTTATAGTTTACAACAGCCCGAGATCCACCGGTTGTAGTCCACTGATGTAATATATTGTTTAATCTAAAGTTCCGCTATCTCATTCCTACAAAATGTCTATTAAAATAAAGAATTTAATACAAAAAGAAAATAAATAATGTTTATGACTTTATGGGTCCAGGTTTATATTTTATATGTAAGTGCTGGATTTATTTATTATTAGAAAAATTTACTCTGTACAATTTTATACATGCACAGAATAATGGGCCGACTATACACATTAGATGGCCGTCGGCCAAAGATGCTTCTGCCGACAGTCATTTCACAAACGCTTCTGTGCTCTCAATACAAAAACTGTCGGGTGACACGTCGGCTGACAGGTTATCTCAAGGAGAACAATTCAATCAGCAGACCAAAATCGTACATGCACAATCAGCCATCAATCCGGCTTCTTCATACTCATTAGGTTATCAGCCATTAAAGGGGTCAACGCCTTCGGATTCCACATGTTTCCCCCAGGTAAAATAATAAAGCCTTGTCACGATTCACGTATGACTCTGCTCTGCAGAGCCATTGCTTGTGCTTATGTTCCTGTTGTTTGTATTCTCCAGGGACAGGTCTGGTGTGAGGAGCCCTATCCTTTCGTGTCTCATTCCGGGAGTCACACTGCCTTATTTCTGTTCTGTTTCCTTCGGTACAGCACCAGTTATAGTTCCTGCTTTGCAGTGTGCGCCTCTGGTCCCTGTAAGGGTGCATGCCCACTATTAGTGTTTGCTGCGTTTTGGACGCAGCATGCTTCAGCTGCTTCCAAAATGCTGCGTTGTATAGTACAAGCATAGTGGATGGAATTTCTAGAAATCCAGTGCCCACTGTGCTTGTTTTTCCACAGCAAACACTGACCTGAGGTGCGTCTTTCCAGACCGCAGCATGTCAATTGCTTGCTGCAGATTCGCATGCATCTTCCATAGGGAGAATACAAGCGAGATACCGCAGCACACCGAACCCTGATCGTGGGTACGAGCAGCTGAGGTCTCTTGCGTTCTCCTGTGGAGGAGACTTGCGGCCATGCAGGTCAGGACCTGCTGCGTCCAGGATGTAGTGAGTCCTCATCGTGGGCACATACCCTAAGTCCGTTCTGATCCTGCCCACTACCCAGTCCTCTTCTTCCTGACCTCCGTCCACCCCTACTCGTCTGTCCTCCCTGTCTTCCTACCAGCTCTCTGCTTAATTATCCCATCTCAGTGCCCTCCTCCAACTGACTTGTCCTCTCGATCCCTGACTTCTACTTGTTACCTGACTACTGCTCCATTTCCCTCCGGCTCCTAATGATACCCCCTGTGTTCCGACTCTCGGCTCGCATGTCACTCCGGCTCCGTTTACCCCTCTGTACCTACGTGACTTCAAGGCTCTGACCTCGGCTTGTACGACCACTCTTTTGCATCCTTGCTTGGATGCTAGTGCCCTTTAGTGGACTTGCACCTAATTTTACCTAGAAGCATCACATCTCGTCGGAGTACCGGCTTCCCCTAACGGGAGCTTTACAAGCTTATACTCACCTTCCGTGTCGGCGCACTTCCATACGTCTGGGATTGTGGTACCAAGGCTCATGTTGGGTTGTGAAATCACGTGAGGCCCGCATCCAATCAGAACTGGATTCTTTCTCCCCACCTTTGGACCAAATTAACAATCAACAGGAAGTGAGAGCCGTCACAGAGGTCACTTCCTGTTGATTAACTCATGTTGTCTGAAGGTGGAGAGACAGAAACCAGCGTGATTGGCCACGGAGCTCTCGTCAACCCTGACATTGAGAGCTCGGACACTGGTAAGGAGGGTGAGTATAGGCTTTATTATTTTACCTGGGGAAAACATGTGGAATAAGAAGGGGTTGTCCTAGTAGTTGACAACCCCTTAAATATCGGCAGGTTCAGCCGACATTAGTCCCATCTGTATGGGGGTCTTTACAAGAATCTTGTGATGCAACTGCAAAAGCTGTAATGGTCTTGACTCTTGAAGTGTTTTGTACAGGAGCAAAAAAGGGGATATATGTGATTTTGCAAACGTAAACTATGGACAACAGGGGAAAAGTTTCTGGGAATTCAAAAAAGTTACAAAAGACACTTTTTCAAATTTCATTCACCTGTTTAGAGATAGGTAAATATATTGGGCAAAGGTAAGAATTAAGTCAATATAAACATCTATACTGTTATCCTACACCATACTGCCAGACACCACAATATCAACACCTTTAAGAGGTTGAGTCTGGTTCCCCCTGACTATAAGCTGAATACAGGGTGTCCTGCATCAGTTACCCCACAGTGGTTAGCTGTAATCTGCACAGGAACCATCACCAAGTGCTCAATTTCCCTGCAGTGCCCCCGCAGGTGAAAAGAGGTATTACAGAATTCTGATTGAAATCAGTCTGTTGTTTGTGTAATGAAGGACAGAACAAAAGACTCTCTTTGTAGCTGTCATGATTCCTCTGTGCAGAGCATCCCACACAACTAGGAGATGCTCTGCTGTGTTTTCCTCTACTGGCAGGTTGATTGACAGCGCCAACTTCCATGCTGGTTCTGGGAGGTGCTGATTGCTCAGGTTTATCATCGTCTGGGTAATTGCTCTGCTTCTTTACGGAGCATGCTCCCCCAGAACCTTGACAGTTGTTCATTCTGGTTCAGTTATTGTGTTGTTGGCCTTTGTTTCTGCTAGTGATCTTTGTGTCTTGACCCCGGACTGTTGCTTGACAACTTTCTGCTCGCTCCATGTTCCTGTCTTGACTGCCTGGCTTTTGACCTTGGATCGTTACCTGACCACATCTCAGTTTACTCCCTTAATCCATTATGTTCCTTCCCGGAATTCTGACCCTCAAATTGTGACCTGACTTTGCCTCTGTATACTCCCTGTGTCCATACGTGTCCTCCTGTTTCCAGACCCCGGCTTTCCTGACTACTTTACCGTTTATACTACCCGTAAGTAATGACTAGCATCACACTAGCCTTAAAGTCACTCTTGCTAATAAATGACTGTCTTGAATGAGGAATTTCCCTTCTACCAACTCAACTAGGTTGCGTTAAAATAATTTCCTGCTCTAAACCATAAGAAACTCATATAAAAATATAAATGATGAATGATGACAGCTTTACCCCACTTGGTGCTCTCTTGAGCAGTTTCATTAAGACATCCCTTGGATGGTTTCCAACACTCTTAACAGAGTTCCCAGAGGTGCTGAGCACTTGGCTATTTTGTGTCATGCGCTGTCCAGAACTTCACTCTTGGATTACAGCAACGGCATTGGACCCTGTTCACACTGTAGAGTCTGACAGGCAACCTGTTTTCTCGTAGATACTCAGCTCTGTCGGGCATCGGCTGAGTTGTTTCCACTGTTCTCAGCAGTGCAGGAGTTAATCTTGTGTGGAGCAGTGTGTGACTCTTCTTCTGGTTACAAATTACCATCCACAACTGGATTCTCCCTATTTAAGGCTGGGGAGTTTGTAAAGAGATCGCCGAAGATAGCATCCGGTGTCCTTAACGATCCTGTTTTGGTGACATATGATCTGTTGCTTGTGTGGAGTGGAAGTGTCCCATGATGTGCCTTTATTTCTTCCTTATATTTATTTTTCCTCCAGAGCCTTTATTGTCCTCCCTTTGTGGTTGTTTGCAGGGTGAGTGAGTTTCAGTTCTTTCCCTGTTTGTGAGCTTTGGGGAGGGGAGTTATTACGGTGTGCTCTGTGCACCTCGGAGTGGGAGGGGTGCGAAGGGATTCATGTTAGTGCCTGAATAGGCGATAGGGACACGCTGGAGGCCCAGGCCTCACTACCCTTATGTGTACCTCCTGGATTGAGGGACAGCGCAGGGATCCCAGTCTCAGGGCCAACTCTGGTCTCGTCTGTTAGCTTAGCTCTCCCATGACACTTTGCCTTTACTCTGCATCCAGCTTATTTCAAGCCATCTTATTTGGGTTGAGGTTGGGTTATTGTGGAGGCCATGTGAGTTGATATAGAAACTTGGCACTCAAGATCAATGTGAATAGTGTTTTTTATTGTGAAGAACTTGTAGGACCAGCACAAACACAGACGATTCGGTCAAAAGGCCTTCATTAGTGTGCGTGCAGAGGGACCTCAGAAAGTATAGTAGCGTGGTGAGCAGTGTAGCTGGGTATGACGTGGTGTCCACATAGACAGCAGTGTTCTTCTACAAGTTCTTCATAATAAAAAACACTATTCATATTGATATCAAGTGCCAAATTTCTACATCTAATTGTGGAGGCCATGCTCTCTGACGCTACCTCCATATCTCTACAGCTTGATCACTTAGCCCTTACGTAGCCTGGAGATGTGTTTTGGGTTGTTGTACTGTTGCAACACAAATGATGATCCCACTAAGCACACATCAGATGGGATGGCTTGAAGCTGCACAATGCTCTGGTAGCCATGTTGGGTAAGTGTGCCAAGAATTTGGGATTAATCATCAACAATTTCACAAGTAACCCCCCCCCCACCCCAATTACACCTCTCCCTACATGCTCAATAATGGGAACAACACAAGCAGAAACCATACGCTCATCCGCTCTGTAGTTGTTTGACCTAGAGGAATGCAAAACATCGAGTTACCCAGCAAATTCTCATGAATGCTGCCTTACATGAGTTTCACAGAGATTCTAGATCATTGTAAATGAATACTAAATGTTTCATTATCCTCTTGTTGTTGTACCTGCCATTACCACAGATGCACCCCGCACCAGACGAAGGTTGAGTATGGTAAGTTCACAATGTAGTGTGCTAAACATACAAATACTATTTACATATTGTGGCCAAACCAATTCTATATACACTGTGTGCAGAATTATTATGCAAATTGTATTTTAGGGGATTTGTTTTCTTATTGATCAACAACTATGTTCTCAATCATCCAAAAAGACTCATAAATATCAAAGATTAATATTTTTTGGTAGATGGAGTGTTCTTTTTAGATTTGGCTATCTTAGGAGGATATCTGTTTGTGCAGGTAACTATTACTGTGCAGAATTATTAGGCAACGTAATAAAAGACAAATATATTCCCATCTCACTTGTTTATTTTCACCAGGTAAACCAATATAACTGCACAAAATTTAGAAATAAACATTTCTGACATGGAAAAACAAAACCCAAAAAATTAGTGACCAATATAGCCACCTTTCTTTATGATGACACTCAGCAGCCGACCATCCATAGATTCTGTCATTGCTTGATCTGTTTACGATCAACATTGCGTGCAGCAGCCACCACAGCCTCCAGACACTGTTCCGAGAGGTGTACTGTTTTCCCTCCCTGTAGATGTCACATTTTATGAGGGACCAAAGGTTCTCTAAGGGGTTCAGATCAGGTGAACAAGGGGGCCATGTCATTATTTTTTCATCTTTTAGACCTTTACTGGCCAGCCACGCTGTGGAGTAGTTGGATGCATGTGATGGAGCATTGTGCTGCATGAAAATTATGTTTTTCTTGAACGATACCGACTTCTTCCTGTACCACCGCTTGAAGAAGTTGTCTTCCAGAAACTGGCAGTAGGTCTGGGAGTTGGGCTTCACTCCATCCTCAACCCGAAAAGGTCCCACAAGTTCATCTTTAATGATACCAGCCCATACCAGTACCCCACCTCCACCTGGCTGGCGTCTGAGCCGGAGTGGAGCTCTCTGCCCTTTACTGATCCAGCCTCTGGCCCATCCATCTGGACCATCAAGAGTCACTCTCATTTCATCAGTCCATAAAACCTTTGAAAAATCAGTCTTAAGATATTTCTTGTCCCAGTCTTGACGTTTTATCTTATGTTTCTTGTTCAAAGGTGGTTGTTTTTCCGCCTTCCTTACCTTGGCCATGTCCCTGAGTATGGCACACCTTGTACTTTTTGATACTCCAGTAACGTTGCAGCTCTGAAATATGGCCAAACTGGTGGCAAATGGCATTTTGGCAGCTTCACGCTTGATTTTCCTCAATTCATGGCCAGTTATGTGCCCCGTAACCGCAGCGGTGGTGTCTACACCTTCACCACATCCCGTGGGTGGCGTCACGAACTCAAACACGGCTCCGGCTGTACACCTACTTACCACCCCCCTAAGTAGCACCAGCACCCTTTCAGAGCGATGTGACCCCGTGTCCAGAGGCACTTGGGCCACCCACCAACGAGCCCGAATTCGAGCGTCTCAGCTGCAGCCGAGCGCTGGGCGGTACACATCGACTCTTCTGGCGTCAAAAACAGGATACTTACCTATTCACTTACCTAGTGAAGTGTGCCTTGAAGTGAAGTCAGAGGTGATCCGTTGCAAAATTTGCAGAATCTGCCATCTTTTGGCGCGAAGATTCCCGCCAGAGTCTTCTTTCCCACTGAAAGGGCGCGAAACGACGAAGCCCCGCCCCCTGGGAACACGGCCGTGCAGAAAAGCACGCGGTCAGAAAGCGAAACTGCCCAACAGAAAAAGGGAGTGCCGCGAAAAGACCAAGCGGGGGGGGGGCGGGTGAAGATTCAGCGGCATGTGACCGAGCTGATAAAGGGCAGGGACTCCAGGACTCTGCCACACTTCTGGTTCCTGGGCCCCGTGAAGACGCAATGGCTGACCAGTCCCGCAAGCCCGCAGCACCGGAGCCCGCGCCCGGAACAGCGGCGTGGGTGGAAGCACGGACGACATTGATGTGTCGCCATCTGCAGGCCCAGGTGCGCTTCCTGATGGAGCGGTGGGTGGCCGAGATGGAGGAGATAGCTGCGGCCATGCGGGTACGTGAAGTGGAGGCAATTTTGGAGGAGCGGGTAAGCGACCCACGCCCCTGTGTCCCCGAGGGACGCGGCTGAGGGACCCGGTCTGCCTCCGACACCGGTTCAATCCGCCCGCGACGACCCGCCGGTGGAAGCAGCCCGAGGACGGCCAGTCACCCGATCAGCACCCATCCCACTCCCGTGGAAGATTCACCCCCGGAAGATGCCCATTCCCGGTGTGGACCCGCCAGTCCCGGAAGTGGCCGTGCCCAAAGAGATCCAGGCCCCGGCAGTCCGCCCGGCCAAGATGGAGGTGGATGCAGACCGGAAGAGGGCCCAGCAGGTAAAGCTGGCCACTCCCACAAACCAGGCCTCGGCTGAGGCGTCGCGGGGTTGCCGCTGCAAGGCAGCACAGCAGACCATGTCACAGCGGAGTTCCCCAGTCCAGAAGGTGCCGGTCGTAGTCGGCACCGGGGAGCTCCGGCTGGGCCCGACCCCCGCGCGGAAGGAGCGGACAGACGCTCCGTATTGGGAGCGGCAGCAGCGCCAGCTGGGCCGGGAGATCGCGACACGGGAGCAGCGGAAGGCGGAGATGCTGACCTGGATGATCCGGGAGAAGGACAATCTCCGCAACGCTACCTATCTGGTACGGGGCCCGACCTACGAAGGCCAAGTTGGGCAATTTCACCCCAACCGAGGATGGGGGTTTATATATGAGCCCGGCCTGGAGGCGGAAGTGTTCGTGTCCCACAGGGACGTGTACCCGCATCTGCCCATAGGTCACCCGGACCGTGACCTGGAGCCCGGAGAGCTGGTGAGCTACACCCGCCATTGCGGGGGGAGGGGCTGGTTCGCCCTTAATGTGAAGAGGAGGGTGAGCCGCAGTACACAGTCCCCTCCCTCGCCATACAGTCCCGAGGATGAAGAGGAGTGTTAAGGTAGCGGTTCCCAGCTACCATACTGCCTGTCCCCGTTGGGACTTTGTTTGATCCCGCTGTTTACCCCGTTTTAAAATGAACAAGGCTGAGAACTTGCAGGCCACCCAATAACTTTTGGGCTTGTAAATAATCCCGGACCACCCTTTCAGGTCCTGCAGCCCTGGGGAGGCTGGTTGGATGAAGGGCCTGTGACAGAGGAGGCCGAGGTCCCGTCACCATTGCAACAGGTGACTACCCTCCGGGTCAGGGGTCCCCTGGACGTGGGGCCTCTGAGAGACTGCCGGGTATGGAACTTTGTACCCGGCCCGTTTGGGCAACACCCGGACCCGAACCCAATTCCTGGACTGGGGAAAAGGGGTGCTGACCTGTTTTTAGAGGCAGCATCAAGGTTCAGGTTTGCTTGGGTGGGTAACTGAAAGGAACAGGTCCCATCCCGTTCCCGGTTTAATAAAAATGTTGTTTTTATATGTTTGCAACGTTTAAGCCAAATGCCTCACATCAAAAACCTTCATAATTGTAAATATGTTAATATGCTTGTTCACTGTTTTTATCTTTTTCAGTTCAGAAAAATAAACGGTGGTGGTCGGACAGCCCGCGGACGGTCTGTAGTTAACCAAGGGGGAGTGTGACGCCCTGGACTAGCCAGGTAGTCACAGATAGCGCCCTGCACAACACCAGTCCCACACAGGTAACACCAGCCAAACCATAAACCCTAGTCACCTCCCTCAGTGCTTAATGGACACACCAGGGGGCGGAGTCAGGCAGTTGGCCACTCCCACCGAGGAGTTCAGAGGGCCTGAGGCAGGAAGTGCAGTTGAGTCTAGTCAGATGAGTTGGAGTGTTGAGCAGTGGAGGATGTCAGGCCTGTGGACTAACAGGTGTGAGGGTCGTAGCCCGCACACCTTGGCTAGGAGGCATATGGTGGCCTAGCCTGCAGGAGCCGGGAAGACGGCTTGGTGGAACCATGGTGGACCGGGACAGGGTAGTGACCCGCCGGTACCGACCCGGGGAACCGACTGGAAACCGGAGCACACAGGGGGGTACTCAGACCCTGAAACGAGGTCCAGAATTCACTGGACTGAGTTAATTCACTGATTGCGGTCTGGACTATAGGTCCTTTCCCACCCAAGTCCCACCCAAGTCCCGACTGAAGACAACAGCCCACCGAGGGGGATAGAAAGCCACCGTATAGGCAGAGAGATCCCACGTGTCAGCGTCTACGGGCAAACGGGCTCCTCCGACATATACACAGCCGGGGAGTGGACTCCCGTCGTTAAAGCGCAGGCAGTCTACACATACACTACACGGTGCAGGAGAAAGGCAAAGACCACCGAACCGGGTGGGGGACCAGACGCAGCCACCTGTGGGCACCGACCACCATCAACTTTGTTACCAGAGACTTGTGTGTGTCAATAACAGTGAGTACAACAGTGCCGTCCGGCCGCGCACTGCTCTACACCGCCCAGCTACTTCTCCCCAACGGGTCCCGGGGCCATCATCCCTGCCTATGGAGGGGTTAATATCTTGCTGCATCACCATCTCCCCCGGGTGCCCCGTAACCACAGCGGTGGTGTCTACACCTTCACCACATCCTGTGGGTGGCGTCACGAACGCAAACACGGCTCCGGCCGTACACCTACCTACCACCCCCTTAAATAGCGCCAGCACCCTTTCAGAGCGACATGACCCCAGGTCCGGAGGCACTCGAGCCACCCACCAACGAGCCCGGATCCGAGCGGCTCGGCTGCAGCCGAGCGCGGGGCGGTACAATTGCGCCCACAGCAGCAGCAGCGGGAGCGCTGACTGTCACACACCCGCAGCACTGAGATAATGGCGGCGAAGGGGAAAATGGCCGGGTCTTTTTGGGCAAGGACATGTGACATGCGCAGCCAATGAAACATACCCTTGCTTGTCTGGCAAAAAGCCACTTTGCTGTGTGTGTGTCTGTGATTGGCTGACAGCCTGGCCCGCCCCACTGTACGCGCGGTTAGGAAAAAAAAAATGTCGATCGGCATTCTTTCAGCACTCAGCAGCACTGATCTAAACCCCACCCCCCCCGCACACTATACGCTGAATATTGCTAATATCATAATTAACAGTGAATGACAGTATTACAGTGAAAAGCTAGCTAGTAACTAGCTACACTTTTGGTGATCAAACCGTTATCGAACGTAACTCGAGCGGTCAAACGTTAAGCAAATCGTTTGAGTTTGCCGAACGACTAGAACATCGCCCAAAACAACTCGAATTTGAGATTGGCGAACGGTTCGATTCGAACATCGCTCATCTCTAACCAAGAGTCAGGGACTGTCTGAAGCAAAACTGATGAAAGACTATTTTTGTGGGTCTGAATATTCAGAAACTCATGAAGGATGATGTGTTCGAAACAAAAATGAAAGTTGTTGATGAAAGGGCTTAAGGCTGCTTTACATGCTGCGACATCGCTCAAGCGATCTCGTTGGGGTCACGGAATTGGTGACGCACATCCGGTCGCTTTAGCGATGTCTTTGCGTGTGACACCTATGAGCGATTTTGAATCGTCGCAAAAACGGTCAAAATCGCTCATCGGTGATATGCCCCCCTATTCTCGATTATCGCTGCTGCTCGGTGTACGAATCAGTTTGTCGCTCCTGTGGCAGCACACATCGCTATGTGTGACACTGCAGGAATGAGGAACCTCACCTTACCTGCGGCCACCCGCAATGAGGAAGGAAGGAGGTGGGATGTTACGTCCCACTCATCTCCGTCCCTCCGCTTCTATTGGGCGGTGGTTCGGTGGCGCTGCTGTGACGTCGCTGTGACGCTGAACGAACCGCCCCCTTAGAAAGGAGGCGGTTTGCCAATCACAGCGATGTCGCACAGCAGGTATGTGCATATGACGCTGCTGTAGCGATAATGTTCGCTACGGCAGTGATCACATGATATCGCATGTACGATGGGGGCGGGTGCTTTCGCGCTCGACATCGCTTGCAATTGCTAGCGATGTCGTAGCATGTAAAGCGGCCTTTAGGATTGTTTTAAAGAAGTCGTGAAAAAATTTCTAGGTACAACAAAGATCCAAAAACATGTTGAATTGTTTAATGAATTTGCAATTACATTTGTGATGTTCCGCCCCTGCAGCAGTCGGACTGCTCAGATCCGGGGTTTGCTGTGGCTCAAGGGTCTCCGGACCTGGGGGCTTGCATACACTCGAAAATAAAAAGGGGGTTAGTGTTTGTGACGCTACCCGTGGCTCGCGGTAAAGGGGAGTACCTCCGCTGCTGATGGGAGTACCCAGGGGAGATGGAGTGGAGCAGCCAGATGACGTTCCCTCTATGGGTAGGGGATGGCCCCGGGACTCTGGATGATGGATTTGCAGGGAAGAGTGGTGCAGACCACGCAGCAGGCAGGACACAGAGGGGGGGGAAGCAGTGTACTCAC
This sequence comes from Anomaloglossus baeobatrachus, assembly GCF_048569485.1. Taxonomy (NCBI): domain Eukaryota; kingdom Metazoa; phylum Chordata; class Amphibia; order Anura; family Aromobatidae; genus Anomaloglossus; species Anomaloglossus baeobatrachus. Next base: position 654,783,955 of record NC_134355.1, read on the forward strand.
TTAGGCCGTGTGGATGTTGGTGTGACCATCAAATAGACTCTGATACATAAATAAACCAAGTCTCTGGGTGCCGCTGCCACTCTAGGGAGGTCGTCCGGGACTCCGGTCCCGTTGGTATTGCTGGTGGTCCTGACCTACCTCCATGCACTGATGTTAGACGTTTCTGAGTGATCCCTCTGCCTGAAGCTTTCGGGTTCCACCTCTCTATACTTTGATAGAGGAGCTGTGCTCTCGGTGGCTGACACTTGGGATTTCAGTGGGCCGCATGGGTTGGGAAGCCCTATCCCCCTCATTGTGTTGGTGCCTCTGGTCTCTGAGCTCTTGGGGAAAGTTCATAAAGAGACTATCCTCCACAGGTTAATTATCAGGTTGCATGAAGCTACTCCATGATCTAGGGTCCAGTACCCCGCCGTGCTCGGTACCAGTCCGGTTACTAAATATTCCGGTGCCGGCCATTCTCCAAAACTAAGTCTGGATCCTTTCTCCAATACCCTGCGACCGGGTCTCCGATTCCACCAGTCCCAGACCATCGTCTGTGAGCTAGCCAAAGTCTCCCAGGGAGCTAGAACTCCCCTATCTCTTCACTCTATGAGGGCTACCACTCAACTGACTATGTCCCTCCCACCAGTCTGCCTGACCCCTAGGCGGGTGGCCCTATTCCAGCTAGACCACCCACTGGTGTGCCTGACAGGGTGTGGTGTAAGATGACTAGGATTTCAATGCTGATGGAAGCAATACCAAAGGTTAGGATCCTAGAACAATGGAGGGTGGGTTCTGCACCATAAGGAAAGGAGTGCAGTTCCCTGTGACACCCTGACTAGTCCAGGGGCGTCACAGTGACATTCCCATTTGCCGACTTTCCTGAAAACCTTGGTGCTGTTAGCAAAGAGCAAGGAGAAAGATTTCATCAGGATATTGTCACGGTTCCGATGCACGGAGCAACCTGTGTCGTTATATTCTGCCATGCTCTCCTGCAGAGCCTTTACTTGCTGTTCCATCAAGCAGACCTTTTTGCAGGTTTGCATGCTCTGCTGTCTGTCTTGAACACCTATGAACGGGTTATCTCTCAGCTCTTGGTTCGCTGGTAGGAGCCTACGCAGATGGTTCTCATTCCCAGTGATTGTTCTGCTTCATTAGGGAGCATGCTTACCTGAAACGTCGCCAGTTGTACTTCCTGTTTACAGTAGTACTCTTGGCTCCCATGGTGTTTAGTGATCTGATCTTGGCTCTCAACTCTGGACTGTGTTTACTCTTCTCTGCCTGTCTCCCTGATTTTGTCGTTACCTCCTGGTTTTTGACCTTGGACCTCCTCCTGACCATGTCCTCACCTGCTCCCTATGTCCTGTACGTAATCTCCTGGAATCCTGACCCTCAGCTTGTATCTTGACCTCGTCTCTGCCTGCTCCCTGTGTCCTGTCATGTCCTCCTGGCTTCTGACTAGAGATGAGCGAACCGGTCGCGGTTCGGCTCGAGGTCGGTTCGCCGAACGGAGGTCCCGTTCGAGTTCGGTTCGTCGAACCGAACTCGAACCGCATAGGAAACAATGGCAGGCATTCACAAACACATATAAACACCTAGAAAACACCCTCAAAGGTGTCCAAAAGGTGACAAACAACTCACAACACAAACACATGGGAAAGTGACAAGAACAAATTCTCATGCGAAAACAAAAGAGCGTAACGAGGAAAAAGAGGACGAGACACAGATATAGGCATGGCACGCCCTTCTAAAATCATGTAAAACACCGCAAGGTGACTACAAGCGGAGTCTCCCTTTTTTCAAAAAATTGGGCCCCACACACACCCACCCATTCAGTGGCAGCACTTGTGCCCCAGTTGTACACTTCACAGCTAGATTTGCATCAAGCACATTCAAAAATACGCCATTCTTAACCGTCCCCAGGATGACACCGGGGTAGGTAGCAAAGTCTTTCCTGATCCCAGCTCTGTTCATCTTGGATCATTTTTAAAAAACACAGCAAGCAAGGGTTACTCCAAGCGGAGTCTCCCTTTTTTTCCAAAAATTGTGCCCCACACACACCCACCCATTCAGTGGCAGCACTTGTGCCCTAGTTGCACACTTCACAGCTAGATTTGCATCAAGCACATTCTAAATCCACAAGCATTTACTCTCCCCAGGATGACACAGGGGTAGTAAATTCCTTGTGGATCCATGACTTGTTCATTTTGATGAACGTCAGTCTGTCCACATTGTCACTGGACAGACGCGTGCGCTTATCTGTCAGCACACACCCAGCAGCACTGAAGACACGTTCAGAGACAACGCTGGCAGCTGGACATGACAAAATCTCCAAGGCGTAAGTGGAGAGCTCTGGCCATTTTTCAAGATTTGAAGCCCAAAATGAGCAAGGCTCCATTTGCAAAGTCATGGCATCGATGTTCATTTGCAGATACTCCTGTATCATCCTCTCCAGCCGTTGACTATGTGTCAGACTTGTTATCTCTGTTGGCTTGGCAAAGGAGGGTCTAAAAAAATTATGAAAAGATTCAATAAAATTGCTGTTACCAGCACCAGATACGGTGCTGCTGGTACGGGTAGACTGTTGAAGATGACGAGACCGTCCCATGTTTGTCAAGTTACAACTGGGAGATTCACTCCCTGCACCTGCACGGTTGTTTGGTGGAAAAGCCGAGCTAAGATCGAGTAACAGCTTCTGCTGATACTCCTGCATACGTGCATCCCTTTCTATTGCTGGAATTATGTCACAAAATTTGGACTTGTACCGGGGATCTAATAGTGTGGCAAGCCAGTAGTCATCATCACTTCTAATTTTGACAATACGAGGGTCATGTTGGAGGTAGTGCAGCAAGAAGGCGCTCATGTGTCTTGCGCAGCCATGCAGACCAAGTCCACGCTGTGTTTGTGGCATAGAGGTGCTAACTGTTCTTTCTTCCTCTGACATCTCCCCCCAACCTCATTCAACTGAAATTTGACCAAGGTCTCCCTCATCCGCTGAGTCTTCCATGTCCATGGACAGTTCGTCCTCCATTTCTTCATGTTCTCCTGCATCTTCCTCAACATTTCGCCTGCTACCATGCGCCCTTGTTGATCCCTGTCCCCCATGGTCCCATGCCTGCCGCGTTGGTGATGATGAACGTCTGGACCTTGGAGATGTTGTTATGTCTTGCGCATATGAATCCTCCTGTAGTTCCTCCCCTTCCTGTTGTCCCACCCCCTGACTCCGAATAGTGTTTAGCGTGTGCTCCAGCATGTAAATGACTGGAATTGTCATGCTGATAATGGCATTGTCAGCGCTAAACATATTCGTCGCCATGTCGAAACTGTGTAGAAGGGTGCATAGGTCCTTGATTTGAGACCACTCCATCAGGGTGATCTGCCCCACCTCTGCATCTCGTTGGCCCAGGCTATACGTCATGACGTATTGCACCAGGGCTCGGCGGTGCTGCCACAGTCGCTGTAACATGTGGAGAGTCGAATTCCAGCGTGTCGCCACATCGCATTTCAGGCGATGAACGGGCAGGCCGAAAGACTTCTGGAGCGATGCAAGTCGCTCAGCTGCGGCGCTTGAACAGCGGAATTGAGCAGACAGTTTTCGTGCCCTGGTCAGAAGGCCATCTAGGCCGGGATAGTGTGTTAAAAATTGCTGGACAACAAGGTTCAACACATGAGCCATACAAGGTACGTGTGTAACCTTGCCCAGGCGAAGGGCCGCACCCAGGTTTGCAGCATTGTCGCACACGGCCTTACCAGGCTGCAGGTTGAGTGGAGACAACCATTTATTAAACTCGGACCGCAGAGCTGACCACAACTCCTCAGCTGTGTGACTCTTATTCCCAAGACATGTCAAGCTAAAGACCGCCTGATGCCGTTGCGCTCGGCTGCCAGCATAGTAATGAGGGGTGCGTGATTCCTTCTGCGCAGTGAGAACGCTGGTGGCCTGACCAGGCAGGCTTGGGGTGGAGGTGGAGAACCCAGATGAGGTGGAGGAGGCAGAAGCAGTGACGGAACTTGGACAGACAGAGGATTGACACACAAGTCGTGGGGACGGCAAGACTTGTGTAGCAGACCCTTCACCATCTATCACCATAGTTACCCAGTGCCCAGTCAGCGACATGTAACGTCCCTGTCCATGCTTACTGGTCCAAGTATTGGTGGTGAAATGCACCCGTTGACACACAGAGTTTCTGAAGGAAGCGGTGATGTTGTGTGCGACATGCTGGTGTAGCGCGGGCACACCTTTCTTAGAGAAGTAGTGGCGACTGGGCATCTGGTACTGGGGCACAGCGACAGACATAAGGTCTCTAAAATCCTGTGTGTCCACCAGGCGGAAAGGCAGCATTTCGGTAGCCAAGAGCTTACAGAGGGATAAAGTCAACCTCTTAGCTTTGTCATGGGTCGCAGGAAATGGCCTTTTATTTGTCCACATCTGAGGGACAGAGATCTGGCTGCTGTGTGTAGACGGTGTTGAGTAGGGTGTCCTTGGAAAAATGCAGGTTTGTGAGGAAAGTGCAGTCGGAGACATGATGTTGCCTTCATCCAACGTTGGTGCTATCGATGTCTGAGAGAGCTGTACACACGCACTTGTTTCCCCTTCCAAACCAACTGACGACCTACCAAGCAAACTGCCTGTTGCGGTTACAGTGGTGGAAGTTGTGCGTGGAAAACCAGGTGTGACAGCTGTCCCCACAGTCCTAGAAGATGAAGAGCGCGCGGATGCACTGGAAGGGGCAGGCCATGGATGGTTCGCTCCGCTAGGCCGCATTGCAGCACGGTGAGCTTCCCACTGGGACCTATGATATTTATTCATGTGACGATTCATGGAAGAAGTTGTCAAACTGCTGAGGTTTTGACCTCTACTAACAGTATCACGACAAATTTTACACATCACATAATTTGGGCGATCTTTTTCTATGTCAAAAAAGGACCAGGCTAGGCAAGGCTTAGAGGGCATGCGACCTGTTGATCCACCCCGACTAGTGATCAGAGGCAGAGTGGTGGCTGATGATGCAGTTGTAGACGTGCTACCAGTGCTCCGACTCTGTCCAGGAAGGCGCAAGGTAACTTCGTCGTCGGTTGCATCCTCCTCCACCGCCTCTGTTGACCTCCTCGAGTGCCTGACTGTGGGTTGACAGTAGGTGGGATCTAGAACTTCCTCATCAATTGTTGTGTTTGCACTCCCCTCACCCTCAGACCGAGCCTCTTCTTGCCCTGACCGAATATTTAAGTTGTCATCCCAATCTGGTATCTGCGTCTCATCGTCATCAGTATGTTCCTCATTGTCTATAACCACAGGTGTTACAGTTTGTGACAAAGGGTCAACATTATACTCAGAAACTTGGTCCTCATGGCCTGAATCAGAGTCACAAAGGTTCTGGGCATCACTGCAGACCATTTCCTGGTCTGTACTCACTGTAGCTTGGGAGCAGACCTCTGATTCCCAGGCTATAGTGTGACTGAACAGGTCTGCAGACTCAGCCATCTCAGTTCCACCGTACTGTGCAGGGCTGATGGAGACTTCAGAGCTGGGAGAAAGCAAGTTTGATTGGGATGACAACTCAGAGGACTGGTGTTTTTTGGATGCGGTAGTTGAGGTGGCGGAGAGGGCACTTGTTGGACCACTTGAGATCCATTCAAGCATTTTCCTTTTTTGGCCATCATCTACCTTTGTTCCTGTTGTTCATGTCCGTAAAAAAGGGAGCACATCGGATTGTCCACGGTAAGTAGTAGACATCTTACTTTTGCTGGTAGATGGTCTATCTTCAGCAGATGTTAATGGAGCTTTGCCACCTTCCCCACGGACAAACCCTTTTTTTCCTTTTCCAACACGCCTCTTCCCCTTTCCACCAGCATCTGTCATTTTGCCACTCATTTTGATTGCGACAAGATTGTGCACTTAAAACAGGGGTGGGGAACCTTTTTACTGCCGGGGGCCATTTGGAATTTCCTACTAACCTTTGGGGGCCGCACAACATTATCAACTTGAAAAATAACCCAGCTATATTTGGCCAAACGATTAATTAACTCACCCCTACTGTGGAGGCAGGAGCTGCTTCTGTTTGGTGTGACTGTGATGTTCGGTGATATTGATCATCTTGTTTCTCACAGCTGCTTTTCTAGGTTTGTCTCGGTCTCGAGATGCTGGGGGCATATAGATCACAGGAGGGGCTGGGGTGCATAAATTACAGGAGACACTGGGAGTACACATCACAGGAGGGGCTGGGGCATATATATCAGTAGGGGGGCATGGACAGCCTTGGCTGTGGCACAGACAGCACTAGGTGGCTGCACGGACTGCACTAGGTGGCAGCACGGACTGCACTAGGTGTCAGCACGGACTGCACTAGGTGGCAGCACGGGCTGCACTAGGTGGCAGCACGGACTGCACTAGGTGGCAGCACGGACTGCACTAGGTGGCAGCACGGACTGCACTAGGTGGCAGCACGGACTGCACTAGGAGGCAGCACGGACTGCACTAGGAGGCAGCACGGACTGCACTAGGAGGCAGCACGGACTGCACTAGGAGGCAGCACGGACTGCACTAGGAGGCAGCACGGACTGCACTAGGAGGCAGCACGGACTGCACTAGGTGGCATCACTAGGGAGACACAGAGAAGTCTGGGGGAGCATAGACATCAACAGGAGGGCACAGACAGCAGTAGCAAGTTCAGAGCACTGGGGGGTACATAGTACTGAGGGGTGGCACACAGCACTGGGGAGCACGGACAGCATAAGGGGGCACAGACAGCACTGACCGTGGCATGGACAGCACTGGTGGCAGCATGGACAGCATTATGTGGTGCGGACAGCACTGGGGGGGCATAGACATCACCCAAGGGGTACAAACAGCACTAGTGGAGCACACACAGTACTAGGGGGTACACACTGTACTAGGGGTGTACTCAACATTAGGGGGTACACACAGCATTAGGGGGTACACACAGCATTAGGGGGTACACACAGCACTGGGGGGTACACAACACTGGGGGGTACACACAGCATTAGGGGATACACACAGCATTAGGGGATACACACAGCATTAGGGGATACACAGCACTGGGAGGTACACACAGCACGAGGGGGCACACACAGCACGAGGGGGTACACAGCATTGAGGGGTACACACAGCACGAGGGAGTACACAGCACTTAGCGGGGGGGGGGGCGGCAGCGATGGGTTGCGTACTCACAGTGAGAGGGAGGAGGAGTCACACACACAGCAGGTCCGGGAGGCTGGTAAATCTGCTGCAGCTCTTCTGTGACATATCCCAGCGTGCTGCTTACCCCGCCCACCAGAGCACACTAGCACAGGCCGGGGTTAAGCCTAGAATGTATGGGCTGCAGTCAGGTCCTGGAAGTCAGGATCTGGATAGAGCCCGTACATTCTAGCATCTACCCTCAAGGCATCAGGCAGTGAGATTTAAAGGGCCGGCAGCCGGGAAAAGCGCGGCTGCTGCCAGAGCACAGCGGTCCCTGGGAATGTGCCTGGGGGCCGCATAAAAAGTCATCACGGGCCGTATACGGCCCGCGGGCCGGAGGTTCCCCACCCCTGACTTAAAATGTGGTAGTAAAAATTGAGACGTGGTGTAGATTGCAGCGGTGGTCTAGCTTTATTAACAGCAGAATAATAAAGAATAATTATCCCTGACAATGCAACTACGGCCCTTAAACTGGCAGCATAAATTGCTAGTATAATGGCTTAGTAACAATGAGTTTGAGTGTGCAATGCAGGCAGACGTGCTGCAAATATCTTTGCACTACTGGCGCAATACAGCAGTCCAACAGCCACGTTTAGGATGCCACTAAGTTCACTCAGTGTTTGCTAGTATAATGGCTTAGTAGCAATGAGTTTGAGTGTGCAAAGGGCAGGAGGGTACAGTGGCCGGGTTGTGGGTCTCTGGGTAGAGGAAAGGAAGCCTGCCTTTCTATCCCTCCTAATGGTGAAATGCAGCGAGGAAATCCCTGACCTTAGCTACACAGACGCTGTCATCTTGTGTAGCTGTTAAACTGTGTTTTCACGGACCTGTCACCTATGGCTCTGACCCTGCCAGTATGAGCCCTTAAAAGGACTGATAGAAAGTGCTATCCCTATGCTGTCCAGCGCTGTGTATGGAGCGTACACAGCAGTATCGGCGATAGGCGCTGCGCCAGTGATGTCTGACACCAAGGACGCAGAAGGCAGATAATGGCGTGCTGGAGGAAAATGTCCGGTTTTATAATGCAGGGACATGTGACATGGACATCCTATCACACATGCCGTTGCTTCTCTGGCTAAAAGTCCACTTAGCTGTGTGTGTGTCTGGGATTGGCTGACATGCTGGCCCGCCCCACTACACGCGCACGCTTAGGGAAAGAAGACAAGGAAAAAAAAAAAGTGATCTGAATGCGCTGTTCCCGCACACTATACACTGAAATGTCATAATAGTGTGAGTCACAGAGTGACTTACACTATTACAGCGGAAAGCCAGCTAGGAATTAGCTGGTTTTTTTGCTGCTAGAACCGTTCTCGTACGTATCTAGAACTATCGAGCTTTTGCAAAAAAGCTCGAGTTCTAGTTCGATCTAGAACAGCCCCAAAATCACTCGAGCCACGAACTGGACAACCACGAACCGCGAACCGCGCTCAACTCTACTTCTGACCTCAGCTTGTCTGACTACCTCTCTATTCACATTCTCGCAAGTAGTGTCTAGCGCTACCTTGTGACGGACTTCACAGATATCAAGGAGAAGGGACGATGATACCAAGGAGAATGGAACGTGAACATGATGATGGATGACTGCAGGGGACTTTACAGAGAAGATTTGCAGCCTTTTATAAGAAAAAAGGGATCAAGAGAAAAGGAAAAGATGCAAGAATTAATTTCGAAGAAAGTTGCAAATTGAATATTCAGTAAATGTGTGTATATATATATATATACATTATTGGGCATGTTGGAGCATAAGAAACACAAGAATCAGTCATTGGATTTTAGGATTTAAAATATTTTTATAAACCCAAATTTTGCAGACCTGGAATTATTGACAGTAGCTTTTCTGGAGAATCTCCATAATTCAAAACTGCGTTAACTCCTTCATGACCGAGGATGTAACGGTACATCCTAAATCATGGAGGGGTGATCACCAATAGCTACTGGGGTGAGCCGATGGTAACCCCCGCACATGTCTGCTGATTTGAACAGCTGACATGTGCCTCGCAGGCGTGGGTGGATCTGCGATCCACCCGCACCTGTTAACCCCTTAAATCGCGTTGTCAAAATGTCACAGCACAATTTAAAGTGCCGCAGCAGGGAGCGCACCTTTCTCCACTGCAATAAGAGGCCCCGTGACACGATTATGGGGAGCTGCTGGTTGTCATGGTAGCACTGGGTCATGTGATGACTCTTGTTGCTATCATGACATAGTTCCTGTTATAGCCAACAGCGCTGGCTGTAACAAGAACGGATGCGAAAAAATTTAAAAAATAAAAAAACCTAAAAGTTCAAATCACCCCCCATCCGCCCCATTAAAAATTAGAGTGTTAAAAAAAAAGAAAAAATATAGACACATATTGTATCACCGCATTAAGAAATGCCCGATCTATCAAAATATAAAATCAATTAATCTGATCTATAAATGGCGTAGCTGCAAAAAAATTCCAAACGCCAAAACTACATTTTTTGTTTGTCACAAATTTAGCGCAAAATCCAATAACAGGCGATCAAAACGTAGCATCTGCACAAAAATGATACCGTTACAAATATCAGCTCAAGAGGCAAAAAATAAGCTGTCACTGAGCCATAGATCCCGAAAAATGAGAACGCTACGGGTCGTGGAAAATGGTGCAAAATGTACGCCTTTTTTTTGGACAAAATGCTGAATTTTTTTAACCCTTAGAATAAACGTAAACTTATACATGTTTGATATCTACAAATTCGTACTGACCTGAGGCATCACACCGACACATCACTTTTACCATATAGTGAGCACAGTGAATAAAAGATCCCAAAAATAATCATACAATCGCACTTTTTTTTGCAATTTTTCCGCACTTGTAATTTTTCTGCCACTTTCCAGTACACTATATGGTAAAACTAATGGTTTCATTTAAAAGAACAACTTGTTCCAAAAAAAAATCACGTCCTCATATGGCAATATTGAGGGAGAAATAAAAAAGTTACGGCTCTTGGAAGAAGGGGAGCAAAAACAAAAAAAAAAAAATAAACGAAAAATGGAAAATCGCCCACGGGTGAAGGGTTTAAATTCCATGACAATAATGTAGGAGAACTTGCCTTGCCAAGATCATCCTTGTGACATGAAGGATGTAGGATAAGAAAATACATTGCCCCTCCATCTTAATCTTCACAAAATGTATACTGGATTTAATATGTTATTATTATTGACTCCTCTGGAAAACCGAAATAGAAAAAAAATTCCAAATTTTACTCAGTAACCCTCCAATAAGTAACACAAGTTTCCTCTAATGTAATGAATTTTATTTGTTTATTATTACATTTTCGTGACGTCTTTGACCCGGTCTTTGCCTCCTCCGCTTCTAAAATTATTTTTCTCCTTTGCTAGGAGGAAAAAAAAAATCCACAAAAATAATCTGTCATTACATGAAATGCAAGAAGCGTGGAAGGTGAGGGTAACATGGTTTACACAAGTTTACTTGGAGAGTAACGCATGAGGGCTGATAATCAGGAAAAGTCAACACTTTCTTCTTACCTCCGCACTTTCCCACTATTTAGCACGGTCCGCAAGATTAAACAGCCTGGAGCCACACATTTATCATTTCTTTGGATTTTATTGGATATTTTTTTAAACAATATCGAAAAATGCATATACCAATAATGTATATATACTGTAAATCTCAAAGGCCAGTTTACAGCCACTTAAGAAAACAAGGCAAGGCAAAAAAATTCTTATAAAGGACACAGACTTCTTAAATCTTTGCCAAACTTGCATCCCCTCCTATGTTGGGTTGGGGGGATGGGGTGATGGAGTAACAGTAACCTCGTCATTAGTGATAAGCAGGGCCAGATTAAGGTTGGTGGGGGCCCCTGGGAAGAAAATCTGGTGGGGGCCCCATAACGTTAACATTTTTAGCCGTAACAGTAGAGCACGAACTGTAGCATTTAGATATAAATCCACTGAGCATGGATCTTATCCTGTTCTGCCACATTCAGATTTACACTTATACACAGAAAGTAAAGTTACTCACATTTTTTTATTGATCCCAATGTTAAGACAGCCAAGTAATAGTAAAAATACAGAAAGGGAAAGTTCTCACTGGCAGCAATGGTTGCTAAAAATCACAATGTGCTCTCTATTGTATTGTCTCCGGAGTAGTACATAGCAGCTGATGTCTGTACTTGGTATGCCATACACTTTATGAGAGGTGGATCTAGGTTTTCCTGTCCATGGAGTAGGAGTTCAGTTTGGCGCCCCCTTCTATACACGGCTTATGCGGTTTGAGTAGTTGTCATGTGACCGCTCATACGCCATTTTCACACGTGCCGATGAGCTGCTCTTCCTAATTCTCTCGATGTTCAGTGAAATACTACAGCCCATAAAGAGAAGCAGGAAGAGAAGCTAATTGTGACTCAAAGTATTAAAATGACCTGCAAGTGGTCATGTGACCACTTTTAAAATTAGCAAGCAGAGCTGAATCCTTACATTGAGTATATTACAGGTTGTTGGATTGGGCATGCTACGGGGCTTACTTTTATTATTAAAGGGGTTGTCCAGCTCGGCAAGGAAAATTTGTAGTTATATGACCGCAGACTTCTGAATTCTCACAGCTTGCGGACTGCACACTGTCATGATTTTCCCGTGCCATGAGCAAGTAGTCATGGGACTGCAAGTATGCGATTTGCTTACTTCCGGCCACATTCAAATTAGACGTCTGCAGCCTCACTCAATAGTTACATGCCCTCAAGCTCTCACTGCTGGCATCGGAGAGTCCTGACAGTGTGCAGTGTGCACACTGAGGATTCAGAAGTCTGCAGTCACATAGAAACTTTCATCACAAACCTGGACAACCCCTTTAATGCTACTAACATAATGTAGAAACCCTTGCGGTCATGTCATTTTACAAATCATGGCTTGCTACATGTGTACAGGATCAGAATCAGTAAAATGTACATAAATACACTGTGTGCAGAATTACTAGACAAATGAGTATTTTGCTCACATGATACTTTTATACATGTCGTCCTACTCCAAGCTGTATAGGCTGAGAGCCAATTACCAATTAAGTAAATCGGGTGATGTGCATCTCTGTAATGAGGAGGGGTGCGGTGTAATGACATCAACACCCTATATAAGGTGTGCTTAATTATTAGGCAACTTCTTTTTCCTTTGGCAGAATGGGTCAAAAGAGAGATGTGACGGGCTCTGAAAAGTCCAAAATTGTGCGATGTCTTGCAGAGGGATGCAGCAGTCTTGAAATCGCCAAACTTTTGAAGCATGATCACCGAACAATCAAGCGTTTCATGGCAAATAGCCAACAGGGTCGCAAGAAGTGTGTTGGGCAAAAAAGGCACAAAATAACTGCCCATAAACTGAGAAAAATCAAGCGTGAAGCTGCCAAGATGCCATTTGCCACCAGTTTGGCCATATTTCAGAGCTGCAACATTACTAGAGTATGAAAAAGCACAAGGTGTGCCATACTCAGGGACATGGCCAAGGTAAGGAAGGCTGAAAAACCACCACCTCTGACCAAGAAACATAAGATAAAACCTCAAGACTGGGCCAAGAAATATTTGAAGACTGATGTTTCAAAGATTTTATGGACTGATGAAATGAGAGTGACTATTGATGGGCAGATGGATGGGCCGAGGCTGGATCAGTAAAGGGCAGAGAGCTCCACTCCGACTCAGACGCCAGCCAGGTGGAGGTGGGCACTGGTATGGGCTGGGATCAGCAAAGATCAACTTGTGGGACCTTTCCTGGTTGAGGATGGAGTGAAGCTCAACTCCCAGACCTACTGCCAGTTTCTGAAAGACAACTTCTTCAATCAGTGGTACAGGAAGAACTCGGTATCGTTCAAGAAAAACATGATTTTCATGCAGGACAATGCTACATCACATTATTCCAACTACTCCACAGCGTGGCCGGCCAGTAAAGGTCTAAAAGATGAAAAAATAATGACATGGCCCCCTTGTTCACCTGATCTGAACCCCATAGAGAACCTGTGGTCCCTCATAAAATGTGAGATCTACAGGGAGGGAAAACAGTGCACCTCTGGGAGCAGTGTCTGGAGGCTGCGGTGGCTGCTGCACGCAATGTGGATCGTAAACAGATCAAGCAACTGACAGAATCTATGGATGGTCGGCTGTTGAGTGTCATCAGAAAGAAAGGGGGCGATATTGGGCACTCATTTTTTGGGGTTTTGTTTTTGCATGTCAGAAATGTTTATTTCTAAATTTTGTGCAGTTATATTGGTTTACCTGGTGACAATAAACAAGTGAGATGGGAATATATTTGCTTTTTATTAAGTTGCCTAATAATTCTGCACAGTAATAGTTACCTGCACAGACAGATATCCTCCTAAGATAGCCAAATCTAAAAAAAAAACACTCCAACTTCCAAAAATATTAAGATTTGATATTTATGAGTCTTTTGGGCTAATTGAGAACATAGTTGTTGATCAATAATAAAAAAAATCCTCTAAAATACAAAATGCCTAATAATTCTGCACACGGTGTACAGCACCAGAACCAAAAGCAATACCAAAATACATCACTAGCACCCTCATCAGTAAACGAATATATCACCAGAACCACCAATACATGACTACAGTACCAAATTTACTACAACAATATATTGTAATGTCACATCCCCATATACATTTGTATCACATGAATTAACAACTCCCAGTATGTCCTCAACAATTGTAAGAAAATGCTGGGAATTGTTATCAGTATTCATCAGACTTTGGACCATACAGGAACCACAGTCCTGATGAGAAGCTTTGAGTATCACACACATACAGTCACATCCAGGTACCTTGTAGGTGACATCTTCCCTGATCGGAGTCATCTTATTCTTTCTTCTCCATCTTGTCCAGACGTCATGATGACTATTCACATCCACAGCTCCTCTCTGCAGACCTCCCGGGTCTTCTACAGCTCCTCCCTGCAGACCTCCCGGGCCTTCTGCAGCACATCTCGACATTATGCCCTTAAAATAAATAGCAGAATGATTATAATGCTCCTAAATATAAATATATGACCTACGCTGTGCGCCTGAATAAATAATTGCCCCTCACTGTGCTCCCTGCACAAAATGACCCACACAATGTCATTCTTATGGTACATGGCCTCTTCTTACAGTACTGGGCCCCCGCTTCACACCGTCCTCTACATTGTGTACCCACTATACTTCCAAATGTCTATACTGTGCTCCCTCCTCACACTCCCCCTCCTGAGCTGTGCCCTCACAATGTCCCCCATGCTATCCCCTCTCTATACTGCCCTCACCCTCAGTACCAAAATCACTGAAAGTGCAACTCAATCTCACATTTCCCCTCTTCAGCATACTGTGCCCTCCATACTGTGCCCTCACACTGGCCACCATGCTGCCCCTTCTCTATACTGCCTACCTCCTTCACTATACAGTCACTATACTGCACCTCAGTCTCACATTCCCTCTCCTCAGCATACTGTGCCCTCCATACTGTGCCCTCACACTGGCCACCATGCTTCCCCTTCTCTATACTGCCTACCTCCTTCACTATACAGTCACTATACCGCACCTCAGTCTCACATTCCCCCTCCTCAGCATACTGTGCCCTCCATACTGTGCCCTCACACTGGCCACCATGCCGCCCCTTCTCTATACTGCCTACCTCCTTCACTATACAGTCACTATACCGCACCTCAGTCTCACATTCCCCCTCCTCAGCATACTGTGCCCTCCATACTGTGCCCTCACACTGGCCACCATGCTGACCCTTCTCTATACTGCCTACCTCCTTCACTATACAGTCACTATACCGCACCTCAGTCTCACATTCCCCCTCCTCAGCATACTGTGCCCTCCATACTGGGCCCTCACACTGGCCACCATGCCGCCCCTTCTCTATACTGCCTACCCCCTTCACTATACAGTCACTATACCGCACCTCAGTCTCACATTCCCCCTCCTCAGCATACTGTGCCCTCCATACTGTGCCCTCACACTGGCCACCATGCTTCCCCTTCTCTATACTGCCTACCTCCTTCACTATACAGTCACTATACCGCACCTCAGTCTCACATTCCCCCTCCTCAGCATACTGTGCCCTCCATACTGTGCCCTCACACTGGCCACCATGCTGCCCCTTCTCTATACTGCTTATGTTCCCCACTACCCAGGCTCTATTCTATGCCCCTCACACTTTTCTCCACCAATACTCTCCACTTACAATTTTCTCCCACCATACTGCTGCCTCACACTTTTTAATGGTGCCCCCCTGATTGCCGTGCAGGGGAACATATGCCGCATGCCCCCCAAAGGTACGCCCCTGTACAGTGTACAGGAGAATACAGGAGAATACATGACTGGTACACAATATACTGTGATACAGACACCAGATGCTATACAATATACACATTATTATATACCATCTGATGTGTGTACACAGTATATCACACTACTCTGTACGCTGGATGTGGTATACCATGTGCACAGATATACCATGCCCTGCACTGATCACACATGGGCCTACAGGACAGGATGTAACATATTCTATATGTAATATGGGCCATATAGTGTAATGTGTGCTGCAGGCTCAGATGTGATCAGTGCAGGATCTGTGTAGTGATGTTTGTGCTGGAGATCAGTGTGAGTTATTGCAGGGGAGGGATGAGGCCGATGACCCGGCACTGACAGCCCGACCTGATCTGCAGCAGTTCACACTCCTGCAATAACTCACACTAGCAGAGTGGCCGCTGACACTATGGAACCGGTCTGGAGTTATCAGCGGCGTCCTGCTCCCTCCTCACTGCAGCCTCCTGCCCGGCCGGCACCATGATTAATGACCTCATACTTACCGGGATAAACTGAGACCTCCGGTCCTCCCACAAGCTCCTCTACGGCAGGAAGAAACAGCAGCGCGGTGACGTCATCCTGGCAGACGCAGCCCACACAGCGTGCAGTGGGCGTGTCTGCAGTACAGTAATGGCCGGGATTGAAATACCTTAAAGGTACAGTGCGGTCTTGAACCACTGCGACATTAATAAAATGGCGGACACACAGATGGTGGTGGGGGCCCCCTCAGAGGCTCTTGTGGTGGGGGCCCCTGGGCTGAAGCCCCGTCTGCCCCTCCTATAATCCGGCCCTGGTGATAAGCGAGCATGCTGAGCATTTTGCTCATTACTAGGGCAGTGCTCAAGATGCCCATAGGTGTTCGTGACACTCGCTAGTGCTCAAGATGCTCGCCGGCGCTCAAGGCACTCACTGGTACTTGAGTTGCTAGCGGATGCTCAAAAGGTATCAACCACTGAGGACTCTCAGTTTTTTAAACAAGTTTTTTTATCTCTACTAGCTAACACGGTACAAAGATATATTTTACCTGCGGGTTCTCAAGACACTCACGGGTGCTTGAGGCATTTGTGGCGCCCTGGCAAAACCAGATAGTCATAGATGACTGTAACCCCACCAAGTGTACAGGAATCATCTCCTCCTTGGGAATTAACACCACATCCCACACACAGGAACACCAGCCACAAAGCCTAGTCATCCCCCATGACAACCACGACACACCAGTGGGCAGGACCAGGTGTATGGGAACACCCATCTAGGGGTCTTGAGGTGACAAGGGGAGGGAACAAGTAAGTAGTTAGTGAGTTAGTCAGACGGAGTCAAACAGTGAGGCGTCTGACAGTGGAGCTGAAGTGCATTGTGGTCAGTGTTGGAGCCCTTGGACCACAGGAGAACCGAATAGGTGGCAGACGGCAGTGTAGGGCCACAGGCGATGAAGATCCGGTCGCGAGAGACCTGAAGTGGACTGGGGCAGGGTTGTAGCCCGCTGGTACCGACATCGGGAATCCGGTCCGGAGGCCGTGCACAGGCGGGGTACCTGGACCCTAGGACGAGGCAAGCTTCAGGTCCCTTGTTAATTGACCAGTGGGACAAGGTACCAGGCCTTGTTTCCGAAGAGAGAGAAGCCCAGAGAGAGCAAACCAGCAACCCAACGCGGGGGATAGGGTGTCCGCCAAGAACCCATTAAAATTCCACTTGTCAAAGTTTGCGAGCAACGGCTCCCTCTGCGTACAAAGCTGCAGGGGAGCGGATTTCTCCCATTCCAAGTGGGTTTAATCAACACACAGCAAGACACAAGTGCAGGAGGAAGGGTCCCTACCTTGCTAACCCGTGTGCGGGACCAGCACACCTCTCCAACGGCAACCGGCATCCGGCCTTGGTTTACAGTACAGACTGTGTGTGGATTATTCCTAATCGTGAGTACACCGGTGTCACCCGGTCCAACCTGCCGACAGCGTCCCAGCACTGCTCCCTACCTACACCTGGGCCCCGGGACTACACCTCCCCTACCCGTGGAGGGGATACCACCTTGCTGCCCAACACCATCGGTCCCAGACACTGGCCCCAAGAGGCAGCGGCGGTGCCACCATCCCATCACCGCAACCCACGGGTGGCATCACAGACAAAAAACTAACTCCCCTGTAAATACCCCCTTTTCACTGTTGCGAGGATGGGCGGTTGCACAAGCCCTGGTTCCGTTCACCACGAGAGCCCTAGACACGATCCCGGATCCGAGAGCCCTCGAGCAGCCCCTTTGCCGCAGCGGAGGCGGCACCCATCCGCGACACATTTGCTGGTACTTGAGACACTTGGAAGTGCTTGAGGGTGCTAGGAGGTGCTCCAGAGGCATGCTTGAGTCCTCGCCCCACATCTTTCTCTCTTTCCTCCAGGGAGGGTCTTTTGGAAAAATTCTAGCGTTTCCATTTGACTTCTGTTACACTTGGTACTGGAATCGAGTCTGTCCGACCATCTGACTATTCGTAATGAGTATGGAGCACCCGAGTATGCTAGTGCCTGCTCACCAATCTAATATATAAAGCTCAGTGTATGTATGTATGTATGTATGTGTGTATGTGTGTATGTCCGCTAAAGGAATCCGCACCGTCGCATTTACAATTACGCAATTTTACACAGACACCTCATGTGACCCAGGGAACATCATAGACTGTTTTGACGGGAAAATTTAACCCCGCACTTTACAGTTACTCCAAAATCCTGCTTCCATTAAACTGAATGGAGGTGGGATATTAATAGCAACTGTCAGTGGTTGCTATAGGCACAAAAAAAACTGTTAGTATAAGAAGCTTATGTGTGAGGTAATAAGATGCTGGTGGGGAGACGGACAGAGAGAGACAGAAAAAGACAGACAGAGAGAGAAAGACGTGGAAAGAGACAGACAGAGACAGACGAGCAAAGAGACAGTCCTGGAAAGAGTCAGCCTTGGAAAGAGACAGCCGGGCAAAGAGACAGCCTGGCAAAGAGACTGCCTGGCAAAGAGACAGACGGGCAAAGAGACAGACGGGCAAAGAGACTGCCTGGCAAAGAGACAGACGGGCAAAGAGACAGACGGGCAAAGAGACAAATGGAAAAGAGAAAGCCGGGCAAAGAGACAGCCCTGGAAAGAGACAGACGGGCAAAGAGACAGATGGCCAAAGAGACAGATGGGCAAAAAGACAGATGGGCAAAGAGACAGCACGGGCAAAGAGACAGATGGGCAAAGAGACAGACGGGCAAAGAGACAGACCTGGAAAAAGACAGACCTGGAAAGAGACACACGGGGAAAGAGACAGCCCTGGAAAGAGACAGCTTTGGAAAGAGACAGATGGGGAAAGAGACAGACGGGGAAAGAGACAGCCCTGGAAAGAGACAGACAGGCAAAGAGACAGACGGGCAAAGAGACAGATGGGCAAAGAGACAGACGGGCAAAGAGACAGACGGGCAAAGAGATAGCCCTGGAAAGAGACAGATGTGCAGAGAGACAGACGGGCAAAGAGACAGACGGGCAATGAGACAGACGGGCAATGAGACAGATGGGCAAAGAGACAGACGGGCAAAGAGATAGACAGCCCTGGAAAGAGACAGATGTGCAAAGAGAAAGACCTTGAAAGAGACAGCCCTGGAAAGAGACAGAGGGGGAAAGAGACAGATGGGGAAAGAGACAGACCTGTGTGATACCAATGTGATATGACTGAAGAATGAGTGTGATTAGATAGGAATCATAATCAAAAGATATAGTGATCCCAGATATTATTTGATCCATCAATAATTCAGTATCAGAGAGAGATGTCCTCTGGCTGACCCATTTTTTTACCATGATGAAGAATACGTGTCAGACAGGTCTTGAACAAACCACGATTATGAGGAAGGAACGTTTACAGTTCCACTTACAGCAAACTCGTGGTTAGCTTAAAACATGTGTAAGGAAACTGGCATGTAAAATTTACGGCTCATTGCAATATCTCCAGGAAACTGTGGTCAGCCAGTGGTCAACTGGCAAAATGTGCAGGAAGCTACTGGTGCCCACAGCAGCTTGTGCTCAAGTTACATGAACATGACTCAGCTGTCACATGCTGGTCACCAATTCACCACTTAGTGCACACAACGTACAAAGTTTCCTATAAAAATGCAGGACTCGCTTAATGAGATAGGGACATTTCCAGGACGCTCAAATGGATGCACTGTTCCTGTGATGCAGATGCCAAGTTGTTTCCTTCTCACTAATCGAGTCCCTCGAATGAGAAAGGCGTGCTACAACATACGGTAATGTTGATGCATATTTCTGTTATTGTATAAGATTCTATGACTACAAAATAGTGCTAATGCCTATGCACCATTGATTATTCATGTGCTATTAAAATAAATAATATCTTGCTATAAAGAATCTTAGTATTCGTGCCTGATTAGGATATCAGTGAGCGTTTCGTAAGTACGGGCTCTCAGCCCCTTTTTAGGAGAGTTTAGCAAGACAACCTGGAAAGAGACAGACCGGGAAAGAGACAGCCCTGGAGAGAGACAGCCCAGCAAAAAGACAGCCGGACAAAGAGACAGCCGGACAAAGAAACAGACGGACAAAGAGACAGCCCTGGAAAGAGACAGACGGGAAAAGAGACAGACCTGGAAAAAGACAGACCTGGAAAGAGACAGACGGGGAAAGAGACAGCCCTGGAAAGAGACAGCCCTGGAAAGAGACAGACGGGCAAAGAGACAGACGGGCAAAGAGATAGCCCTGGAAAGAGACAGCCCTGGAAAGAGACAGACGGGCAAAGAGACAGATGGGGAAAGAGACAGATGGGGAAAGAGACAGATGGGGAAAGAGACAGACCTGGAAAGAGACAGACTGGCAAAGAGACAGACGTGCAAAGAGAAAGACGGTTAAAGAGAAAGACCGGGAAATAGACAGCCCAGGAAAGAGACAGATGGGCAATGAGAAAGATGGTTAAAGAGAAAGACCGGGAAATAGACAGCCCTGGAAAGAGACAGACGGGCAAAGAGACAGATGGGCAAAGAGACAGACGGGCAAAGAGACAGACTGGCAAAGAGACAGACTGGGAAAGAGACAGACGGGGAAAGAGACAGACGGGGAAAGAGACAGACAGGGAAAGAGACAGCCCTGGAAAGACATTGCCCAGCAAAAAGACAGCTGGACAAAGAGACAGCTGGACAAAGAGACAGACGGGCAAAGAGACAGACGGGCAAAGAGAAAGCCCTGGAAAGAGACAGACGGGCAAAGAGACAGACGTGCAAAGATACAGACGGGAAAAGAGACAGCCCTGGAAAGAGACAGACTGGCAAAGAGACAGACGGGCAAAGAGACAGACCTGGAAAAAAACAGACCTAGAAAGAGACAGACAGGGAAAGAGACAGCCCTGGAAAGAGACAGACAGGGAAAGAGATAGCCCTGGAAAGAGACAGCCCTGGAAAGAGACAGCTGGGCAAAGAGACAGCCCTGGAAAGAGCCAGCCCTGGAAAGAGCCAGACGGGCAAAGAGACAGATGGGGAAAGAGACAGATGGGGAAAGAGACAGACCTGGAAAGAGACAGACCTAGAAAGAGACAGACCGGGAAAGAGACAGCCCTGGAAAGAGACAGATGGGCAAAGCGACAGACAGGCAAAGAGAAAGACGGGCAAAGAGAAAGACCGGGAAATAGACAGCCCTGGAAAGAGACAGACGGGCAAAGAGACAGACGGGCAAAGAGACAGACAGGCAAAGAGACAGCCTGGCAAAGAGACAGACTGGGAAAGAGACAGACGGGGAAAGAGACAGACGGGGAAAGAGACAGACGGGGAAAGAGACAGACGGGAAAAGAGACAGACCTGGAAAGAGACAGACGGGGAAAGAGACAGCCCTGGAAAGAGCCAGCCCTGGAAAGAGCCAGATGGGCAAAGAGACAGATGGGGAAAGAGACAGATGGGGAAAGAGACAGACCTGGAAAGAGACAGACCTAGAAAGAGACAGACTGGGAAAGAGAAAGACCGGGAAAGAGACAGACCAGGAAAGAGACAGCCCTGGAAAGAGATAGATGGGCAAAGAGACAGACAGGCAAAGAGATAGCCCTGGAAAGAGACAGCCCTGGAAAGAGACAGCTGGGCAAAGAGACAGCCCTGGAAAGAGCCAGCCCTGGAAAGAGCCAGACGGGCAAAGAGACAGATGGGGAAAGAGACAGATGGGGAAAGAGACAGACCTGGAAAGAGACAGACCTATAAAGAGACAGACTGGGAAAGAGAAAGACCGGGAAAGAGACAGACCGGGAAAGAGACAGCCCTGGAAAGAGACAGATGGGCAAAGAGACAGACAGGCAAAGAGAAAGACGGGCAAAGAGAAAGACCGGGAAATAGACAGCCCTGGAAAGAGACAGACGGGCAAAGAGACAGACGGGCAAAGAGACAGACTGGGAAAGAGACAGACGGGGAAAGAGACAGACGGGGAAAGAGACAGACGGGGAAAGAGACAGACGGGGAAAGAGACAGACCTGGAAAGAGACAGACGGGGAAAGAGACAGACAAAGACAGATGGGGAAAGAGACAGACGGGGAAAGAGAGAGACAGACAGACACACATATAGAGACAGAGATAGAGACAGACAGACACAGAGATGGAGACAGATAGACTGATACAAATACAGACAGAGAGATAGAAATAGACAGACAGAGACATAGACACAGACAGACAAAGAAAGACACAGACAGAGAGACAGACAGCGACACACAGAGAGAGACTGGGAGAGAGACAGAGAGACAGTTACTATCCCAGGTACTACAGCCAGTACCATTATACATCTTAGTTGCAGGAAGCTACTGACTGTGGCATCTAAGAGGTTTAATGACCAGCAGGAGCTGTGTTTTATCATTTGAGTCCCTCTACATCCAGTGAGTGCAAGAGAGCCATCATGACATTTGCATATATATATATATATATATATATATATATATATATATATACATAGTGGTTTACAGAACAGATATCTACCGGTAGAGAAAAGTTTACTTGCATGCTTTTTCCCAGGGAGCATTGACAGTAGAGCTCCGCATACACATTAGTCTACTTTCGGTGGAGCGCACTGTTATCAACAGGTTCGGACGACACTCTAATGTGAATGGGGACTTCCCATCTGTTCCCCAATACATCAGCTCTGGAAAGAGAAGGATCCGGCATGTCCATTGTCGGACTTGGCTGAGCTCTCCGGAGCATTGGAGAGTGGGGCGAGATAGCTGCTGCTCGGCCGACAGCTATGTGTATAGGGGGCGTAAGACTTCCTATGTACCCTGAATCTCCACAATGAGGACCAGAACCTCCAAGATCACTAAAAGAGTATTTATTAAGTTCTGAAGAAGAGATTAGACACTCGATATCTACTGGAAACCTCCTGGAGAAGAAATGGTGATGGTCCCCAACTTTATAATCCCTTGTCAGTCCGGCTCAGAAACTCTTATCTTGCCAGGGTCCACCGGAATCTCTAGGGAAATGATAGAGTTGAGTTTGTTTGTTTTTATAAAGAGTTGGGAAAACCCCTTTAACTAATCAAACCGGTGGACCAACTGAAGAATCAAGATTATGTCACATGCTTCACATTCTCATGAACTGACATGACTGAGAAAGCAGAGATGATTTATAGTCTAGTGATAGGTTGTGTCCATGACACTGGAGTGCAGTTTTGCTTATATAGTTTCCTATATACGATATATTGTCATTTAAATCCCTATTTAGCCCTTAAAAGGATATATGACACAGTGCTACCCTAATCTATAGGCTGTAACCGGCATTGCACCATTCATGTGAATGATGGCGAGCTGCAGTATTGGTGACAGCCAATGGAGAACGGAGTCAACAGCTGTGCTAAACAGTCACCACCTGCTGTGCACCACAGCGATCAGCGCTTGATCTGATCGCTGATGTTTAACCATTTCAATGGTGCTCGCAATTAAATGGTACAATTGCATGGCAAAGCCATTACAGTCCCAAGGCAAGCAGGAACCTAAGTAGATGGCCCCCCCTTACTGCCATCTTTGTACTCCTATGAAGCCCAGCAAAACTAGTGTTCATAGGAGATTGTCAGTATACAGTACAGAGCAAACATTTGGACACACCTTCTCATTCAAAGAGTTTTCTTTATTTTCATGACTCTGAAAATTGTAGAGTCACATTGAAGGCATCAAAACTATGAATTAAAGGCCCCGTCACACTAAGCAACATCGCTAGCAACATCGCTGGTAACGAACAACTTTTGTGACGTTGCTAGCGATGTTGCTGTGTGTGACATCCAGCAACAACCTGGCCCCTGCTGTGAGGTCGTTGGTTGTTGCTGAATGTCCTGGGCCATTTTTTAGTTGTTGCTGTCCTGCTGTGAAGCACAGATCGCTGTGTGTGACAGCGAGACAGCAACAACTAATGTGCAGTGAGCAGGGAGCCAGCTTCTGCTGAGGCTGGTAACCAATGTAAACATCGGGTAACCAAGAAGCCCTGTCCTTGGTTACCCGATATTTACCTTTGATACCAGTCTCCTCCGCTCTCACTGCCTGTGCTGCCGGCTCCTGCTCTGTGCACAGATAGCTGCAGCACACATCAGGCAATTAACCCGATGTGTGCTGTAACTAGGAGAGCAAGGAGCCAGCGCTCAGTGTGCGCTGCTCCCTGCTCTGTGCACATTTAGCTGCAGCACACATCGGGTTAATTAACCTGATGTGTGCTGTAACTAGGAGACTGGGGGCTGGTCACTGGTTGCTGGTGAGCTCACCAGCAACTCGTGTAGCCACGCTCTAGCGATCCCTGCCAGGTCAGGTTGCTGGTGGGATCGCTGGAGCGTCGCAGTGTGACAGCTCACCAGCAACCTCCTAGCAACTTACCAGCGATCCCTATCGTTGTTGGGATCGCTGGTAAGTTGCTTAGTGTGACTGGACCTTAACACATGTGGAATGAAATACTTAACAAAAAAGTGTGAAACAACTGATAATATGTCTTATATTCTAGGTTCTTCAAAGTAGCCACCTTTCGCTTTGATTACTGCTTTGCACAATCCTGGCATTCTCTTGATGAGCTTCAAGAGGTAGTCACCGGAAATGGTCTTCCAACAGTCTTGAAGGAGTTCCCAGAGTTGCTTAGCATTTGTTGGCCCTTTTGCCTTCATTCTGCGGTCCAGCTTACCCCAAACCATCTCGATTGGGTCCAGGTCTGGTGACTGTCGAGACCAGGTCATCTGGCGTAGCACCCCATCACTCTCTTTCTTAATCAAATGGCTCTTACACAGCCTGGAGGTGTGAAAAATAAATGATGGTCCAACTAAACGTAAACCAGATGGAATAGCATACCGCTGCAAGATGCTGTTGTAGCCATGCTGGTTCAGTATGCCTTCAATTTTGAATAAATCCCCAACAGTGTCAGCAGCAAAGCACCCCCACACCATCACACCTCCCCTCCATGCTTCACGGTGGGAACCAGGCATGTAGAGTCGATCCGTTCACCTTTTCTGCGTCGCACAAAGACATGGTGGTTGGATCCAAAGATCTCGAATTTGGACTCATCAGACCAAAGCACAGATTTCCACTGGTCTAATGTCCATTCCTTGTGTTCTTTAGTCCAAACAAGTCTCTTCTGCTTGTTGCCTGTCCTTAGCAGTGGTTTCCTAGCAGCTATTTTACCATGCTGCTGCACAAAGTCTCCTCTTAACAGTTATTCTAGAGATGTGTCTGCTGCTAGAACTCTGTGTGGCATTGGCCTGGTCTCTAATCTGAGCTACTGTTAACCTGCGATTTCTGAGGCTGGTGACTCGGATAAACTTATCCTCCGCAGCAGAGGTGACTCTTGGTCTTCCTTTCCTGGGGTGGTCTCAATGTGAGCCAGTTTCTTTGTAGCATTTGATGGTTTTTGCCACTGCACTTGGGGACACTTTCAAAGTTTTCCCAATTTTTCGGACTGACTGACCTTCATTTATTAAAGTAATGATGGCCACTCGTTTTTCTATACTTAGCTTCTTTTTTCTTGCCATAATACAAATTCTAACAGTCTATTCAGTAGGACTATCAGTTGTGTATCCACTAGACTTCTGCACAACGCAACTGATGATCCCAAACCCATTTATAAGGCAAAAAAATCCCACTTATTAAACCTGACAGGGCACACCTGTGAAGTGACAACCATTTCCGGTGACTACCTCTTGAAGCTCATCAAGAGAATGCCAAGAGTGTGCAAAGCAGTAATCAAAGCAAAAGGTGGCTACTGTGAAGACCCTAGAATATAAGACATATTTTCAGTTGTTTCACACTTTTTTGTTAAGTATTTCATTCCACATGTGTTAATTCATGGTTTTGATGCCTTCAATGTGAATCTACAATTTTCAGTCATGAAAATAAAAAAAATTCTTTGAATGAGAAGGTGTTTCCAAACTTTTGGTCTGTACTGTACATTGAGGTATCACAGTATATACAATAAACAATCAAGCACTCAAAAGATTAAGTACCCTAAAAAGACTAAAACATAAAGTAAAAATTAAAAAATATATAAAATATATATAATAATACATTTTGATATAAATATAAAAAATAAATACATTTTCATAAAAATACATAAAAAATAAATACATTTTAATATAAATATATGAAAAATAAATACGTTTTCATATATTTTTTTCATATACATATATACAAAAATTACATTTTCATATAAATATATATAAAATAAACATTTAATATAAATATATGAAAAAATAAATACATTTCAATATAAATATATAAAAAATAAATACATGTTCATATAAATATATAAAAAAATAAATACATTTAATATAAATATATATAAAAAATAAATGTGTCTATAAATATCTAAAATATATACATTTTCTTATAAATATATATATATAAAAAAAAAAAAAAATTTCAATCATCCCATTTTTCATTTAAAAATAAAGACTAAAACTTGTAGAAAGAAAGAAAAAAAAAACGGCTAGAAAAAAAACAAAAACAAAATCTATGGCTCTTGGGAGAAAAGTATAAAAAAAAATTAGTAAAAAAAAAAAATTAAAATTTGCCAAGTTGTGAAAAGGGTAAATGGTTCTCTAGGGTCTAAAATACATTTATTTCAAGTGTGTAGTGTTTGTGTAGAAACTTTCCAACTGGTCCAAATTAAAAATAGAGGAAAAAAGAGTTTACTGTTTTGTGTACACAGCTCCACTGCAGGTCTATGTGTTTCCCTATCAACAGACTGCAAACCAGTTACTGTATATGCTTAATTTCCTTCCTTTACTTGGACCAGTTCATCTAATTAATCTGTTCAAGAGAGATTCACTAGAAATGAACGGACCAAATATTCCTCGCAAATTCCAACATTTTGAGATTTGATTTGTGGTTCACGGAAAAAAACTTGTCCAGTACAATTTCCCACACAACTGAAGCTTCAGAGAGCGGGTATTGTGGTTTTGCATTGTTGTGCGGCCTCCCTATAATGCCCTGCAGTATCTTACGCACTTTCACACCTTGTACAGTGGTGATTAATATCTGCCACATCACAGATCAGCGGCTCCCAACGGAACACAGTTTGTTTTTCCATGTCCAGAGTCAGTGGATAAGTCTCTCTCTCTCCTGTAGAGTGTAAGCTCTTATGGTCAGTGGGGACGTCTCTCTCTTCTGTAGAGTGTAAGCTCTTATGGTCAATGTTGTCCTCTCTCTCTCTCCTGTAGAGTATAAGATCTTATGGTCAGTGGGGTCCTCTCTCTCCTGTAGAGTATAAGATCTTATGGTCAGTGGGGTTCTCTCTCTCCTGTAGAGTATAAGATCTTATGGTCAGTGGGGTCCTCTCTCTCCTGTAGAGTATAAGATCTTATGGTCAGTGGGGTCCTCTTTATCCAGTAGAGTCTAAGGCCTTATGGTCAGCAGGGTTCTCTCTCTCCTGTAGAGTGTAAGCTTTTATGGTTAGTGGAGTCCTCTCTCTCTCTCCTGTAGAATGTAAGCGCTTTTGGTCAGTGGGGTCCTCTCTCTCTCCTGTAGAGTGTAAGCTCTTATGGTCAGTGGGGTCCTCTCTCTCTCCTGTAGAGTGTAAGCTCTTATGGTCAGGAGGGTCCTCTCTCTCCTTTAGAGTGTAAGCTCTTATGGTCAGTGGAGTCCTCTCTCTCTCCTGTAGAGTGTAAGATCTTATGGTCAGTGGGGTCCTCTCTCTCTCCTGTAGAGTGTAAGCTCTTATGGTCAGTGGGGTCCTCTCTCTCCTGAAGAGTGTAAGCTCTTATGGTCAGTGGGGTCCTCTCTCTTCTGTAGAGTGTAAGCTCTTATGGTCAGCAGGGTCCTCTCTCTCCTGTAGAGTATAGGCTCTTATGGTCAGTGGGGTCCTCTCTCTCCTGAAGAGTGTAAGCTCTTATGGTCAGTGGGGTCCTCTCTCTTCTGTAGAGTGTAAGCTCTCATGGTTAGCAGGATACTCTTTTTCTTTTCTCCCCCACGTGTATTTTATGAGCAATTACAAACTTTCCAGTTTTGAAATGAGTGTGAATATATTCTCTGCAAATCAATTTTTTCGGTAACATTCGGGGACATCACGAAATTCGACTTTCAAAAGATGTGCTCATCTCTACTATTCTCCTGTATGGCAGGGACTTGTACTACTGTTTATGAATTTACGGAACAATCAGACTGATATGGAAAAACCAAATGTGCTACATCCTGGGTCCAGAATGTTTTTTAATATTGTTTTAACATTTGGGATGTCACATGTAACACAAAGCATGAAAGTGATAGCAGCTAGTGATCATAAGAGAGGAGGAGATGAGCTACAGGGCAAATACTTGACAAGATGTCAGGAACCAGGAAATAGTCTCTGCTAAATACTGAAGTGTCACCTGTAAGGAACAAAGCGGCCAAGAAGAACCCACCGAGAACACCAACAGGATCGGCCAGAAGAGTGAGTAATGATTCATTATACAGTATTGACTATTGATAGATAGATAGAGGGATAGATAGATAGATAGATAGATAGATAGAGGGATAGATAGATAGATAGATAGATAGATAGATAGATAGATAGAGGGATAGATAGTTAGATAGAGGGCTAGATAGATAGATAGATAGATAGATAGATAGATAGATAGATAGATAGATAGATGATAGATATATAGACAGTAGAGCCGCTCTGGCTGATATAACCTGCTGCAGACATGATGCATAGCCAGATACCGGCTTTTGCCAAGAATCCTGAGGAATCTCCACTTATTCCTCATGGGTAATGGCCTCCAGTCCACTAATACTCTTGGATTTGCGTACTGCAATTACCTTCTTTACATCCCAAAGCTTTTTGGGGGGGTTCACGTCAGGTGACCATGATGGCCACACCAGAATTATCCTGGACTTCTTCTGAAACCAAGTCTTGGTGGACTATGAGGCTTTATCTTCCTCACAGCAGCTATGATGTGTTCTCTCAGGATTTCCTGATACTTGTTAGAATCCATCTTGCCTTCCACCCACACACTCCATGTTTCCAGTTCCAGAGGAAGCAAAGCAGCCTCAAAATATCACAGAGCCACCGCCATTCTTCATTACAGGCATCACTGAGCCCCTTCTACAATGCACTGTAGAATTACGAGCCACCACTATGCTTCATTGTAGGCATCACGGTTTCACCACCATGCTTCACTGTAGGCATCACCAAGCCACTGCCATGCTTTACTGTAGACATCATGTAGTCACGACCATGATTCTTTGTATGCATCATCAAGTCACCACCATGATTCACTGTAGGAATCACTTAGCCACTGTTGACATCACCAAGTCACCACCATGCTTCATTGAAGGCATTACCAAGCCTTTGCCATAATTCACTGTAGAATCACGAGCCACCACCATGCTTCACTGTAGGCATCACATAGTCACCACCATGCTTCACTGTAGACATCACGTAGTCACCACCATGATTCTTTGTTTGCATCATCAAGCCATCACCATGATTCACTGTAGGAATCACCAAGCCACCAGCAGGCTTCATTGTAGGCATTTTCCAAGCCTTTGCCATAATTTACTGTAGAATCACTGAACAACCACCATGCTTCACTGTAGGCATCACTGAGCCCCTGCCATGCTTCACTGTAGGCATCACAGAGCCATCACCATGATTCTTTGTATGTATCATCAGGTCACCACCATGATTCAATGTAGGAATCACTGAGCCACTGCCATGCCTTGCCAAGCCACCACCATATGTTTAGTAGGTGCCTCACTATACAAACTTAAACCTCAGCACCTGCTGTCCCTAAGCCTTGCTGCAGCTCTTTTACAGTTACTCGGGGGGATTTGACCACCTGTGTCTTCAGGATTCTGATGGCAGGCGGTGACATGTTCCTCTTTCTATTACATCCAACTATTGTACCCAGTGTCTTACAACCCTGAACTTGTGAATTCTGCTTCCAGCTGTATCTCTAGGAACATTCCCTGCCTTTGTACCTTTTCAACAGATGGCTAGTGTGTTGATTTGGCCGGTATGTGCCAGCATAGTGTTTAACTGTGTAGGAAAGTGCAGCAGAAAGTCCTTTTCTATACAGAGGGCCACTGTTGAGTATCATATACCTTGTCAGTCCCTGTGGTGAATGAATGCCATGGCATCCACCTGGATAGTGATCACTGTTGGGCACATACCTCCTGAGAAAACTGCACCCCTCAAAGTGTTCAAAACTGCATTCAGTAAGTTGTTTCACCATGGTAGCAGAAAAAAATGGAACCTACAGTTTGTAGTGCAACTTCTCCTAAATACACCGATACCCCATCTGGTCAGAAACTGAAAGAGCATTATTTTATTTTTGGAGAGCAATTTTGCAGATTGTGGACACCATGTTAGATTTGTAGAGTCCCCAAGGTGCCAAAACAGCAGAAACCCCCCCACAAGGGATTCAACGTGGGGAAACTACACCCCAACCCTATAGGAAATCATCTAGGGGTGTAGTGATCATTTTGTACCGACAGGTGCGTCACAAAAATGTATAATAATGTGATACAAAAATGCAAATGTAATTTTTTTCCACAAAATCGTTCCTTTGGCTCAAATTTTTCATTTTCATAAGTGTAATAAAATAGACCTTTCCCCCAATTTATTGTGCAATTTTTCCTGAATATGCCAATACCCCATATGTGGTGGAAAACTACTGTTTAAGCGCACAGTAGGGCTTGAAAGGGAAGGAGCGCCATTTGACTTTAACAAAATTTTCCAATTTTGGTGACTGGAATAGATTGTTGACCCCATATCACATTTGCAGAGCCTTTAGGATGCCAAAACAGCAGAGAAACTCCAAAAAGAAACTCCATTTTTAAACTGCATTCTTTAAGGAATTCAGCTTGCTGTGTATTGAGTATTTTTAATCCACAGGAGCTTCACCGAATTCTTTTAATGCTGTGACAAGGAACCAAAGTATTATATTAATGTGATGATTCTTTAGGGCGGCTTTGCACGTTGCGACATTGCACGTGCGATGTCGATGGGGTCAAATCGAAAGTGCCGCACATCCGGTGTCGCAGTCGATATCGCAACATGTAAAACCTTTTTGATACGATGAACGAGCGCAAAAGCGTTGTTATCGTATCATCGCTGCAGCCTCCGACATTTCCATAATGCCGATGGTGCGACAAGTACGATGTTATTCCTCGCTCCTGCGGAAGCACACATCGCTGTGTGTGAAGCCGTAGGAGCGAGGAACATCACCTTACCTGCCTCCCGGCTGCAATGAGAAGGACGGAGGTGGGCGGGATGTTTACATCCTGCTCATCTCCGCCCCTCTGCAGCAATTGGCCGCCTGCCGTGTGACGTCGCTGTGATGCCGCACGACCCGCCCCCTAAGGAAGGAGGCGGGTCGCCGGCCAGAGGGACGTCGCACGGCAGGTATGTGCGTGTGAAGCTGCCGTAGCGATAATAATCGCTACGGCAGCTTTCACTAGATATCGCATGTGCGACGGGGGCGGGACTATCGCTGCAGCATCGGTAACACATTACCGATGTCGCAACGTGCAAAGCCCGCCTTAGACCTACATTTTTCTCCTGAATATGTCAATACCCCATCTGTGGTGGAAAGCTTCTGTTTAAGCGCACAGTAGGGCTTGAAAGGGAAGGAGCGCCATTTGACTTTTACAAAAGTTTCCAATGTTGGTGACTGGAATAGATTGTGGACCCCATATCACATTTGCAGAGCCTTTAGGATGCCAAAATAGCAGAGAAACTCCAAAAATAAACTCCATTTTTAAACTACCTTCCTTAAGGAATTCAGCTTGCTGTGTAGTGAGTATTTTTAATCCACAGGAGCTTCACCGAATTTTTTTAAATGCTGTGACAAGGAACAAAAGTATTACATTAATTCAAAGATGCTTTAGACCTACATTTTTCTCCTGAATATGCCGATACCCCATATGTGGTGGGAAACTACTGTTTAAGCGCACAGTAGGGCTTGAAAGGAAGGAGCACCATTTGAATTTTACAGAATTTTCCAATTTTGGTGGCTGGATTAGATTGTGGACCCCATATCACACTAGCAAAGCCTTAAGGGTACTTTACACTCTACGATATTGGTACCAATATCGCTAGCGAGCGTACCTACCTCTGTCGGTTGTGCGTCACAGGCAAATCGCTGCCTGTGGCGCACAACATCGCTAACACCAGTCACATGGACTTACCTTCCCTGCGACGTCGCTCTGGCCGGAAAACTGCCTCCTTTCTAAGGGGGCGGTTCGTGCGGCGTCACAGCGACGTCACACGGAAGCCGTCCAATAGCAGAGGATGGGCGGAGATGAGCGGCCGGAACATGCTGCCCACCACCTTCCTTCCTCATTGCCGGTGGAAGGAGGTAAGGAGATGTTCGTCGTTCCTGCGGTGTCACATGTAGCGATGTGTGCTGCCGCAGGAATGACGAACAACATCGTACCTGCAGCAGCAACGATATTTGTGTCAACGAGCAACGATTTTTCACGTTTTTACGCTCGTTGATCATTGCTCCTTGGTGTAACCCGCTGAGATGTCGCTAACGGGGCCGGATGTGCGTCACTAACGATGTGACCCCGACGATATATCATTAGCGATATCGCAGCGTTTAAAGCACCCTTTAAGATGCCAAAACAGCAGAGAAACCCCAAAAATAAACTCCATTTTTAAACTACACCCCTTAAGGAATTCAGCTTGCTGTGTAGTAAGTATTTTTAATCCACATGAGCTTCACAGAATATTTTAATACTGTGACGATGAACCAACGTATTACATTATTTCAATGATGCTTTAGACCTACATATTTCCCTTTTACAAGGGGTAACAGAAGAAGAAAGGGTTGATGGGTTAAAATGAGAAAATGGACCACAAAGGTTTGTTACACAATTTCTTCTGAATGTAACAATACCTGAGATCAATGTTTGGCCTTATAGCAGAACTCAGGAGGCAAGAAGCATTATTATCTGACTTTTCTAGCACAGATTTTCCTAGAATAGTTTGAAGACTCTATTTTCAGAGCCCCTATGCACCAGAACAAAGCATAAAGAAAGAGATTATCCATTTTGGAAATTACACCCCAGTAGGATATCATCTAGTGACTATTTTGCCTACACAAGTGTTTCCAGAAAAGAGCATGCAGTGGATGTTACAGAGTTAAAATTGCTAAATGTCACTAACATGTCACTGTAGTGCACAATACATTGTAGTGCCCAATACATTTTAGTGCCCATAGATTGTACACAATTCATGCTTCACACATCCTGTAAAATAAGAGGGTTCTCCTCACTACAGTAATGTTAAATATGTGGATGCTGACTTCGGTTCAGTTACATTGTGGCACTCAGAAGGACGGGGTCGCTTGGATTTGGTAGAGCAGATTTTACTGAGTTAATTGGGGGTGGGGAGGTATATTGTTTTCTCCAAAGCCTTTGTGCTTCGAGTAACGTGGAATCACCCCTATATTTCTTTGACAAATCATGGAACTGAGTGAGGGATTATTTTACTTTGGATGAATTTCAAATTTTTATTGGTAGCATTTTGGTTTTAAGAACTTTTTTTTACTGCTTTTTGGCTAACTGTACATTCATTCTGTGCGCTACGCTATCTCCATCTAAATCTATGAAAAACAGGATTTAGACAAAACCTTGAAAGATTCATTCACTATAATGAGGTAGACAGATTCACTTTGTCCCCCAGTTTGTCTGTTTGGCGGTTCTCTTCTTTTTAGAGGTGCACAAAATCATAATTGACACGCATTTGTGCGTTCCTTTTGTCATCCATGTACTGTCTGTAAACAATCCTTTTTTTTTTTTTTTTACTCAGCAGTTATTAATATTTTACAGGAGCATTTACAGTTTTCCATCTTACAGACTGGTACTGTATCTGTATAATCAGATCTTGTACTGATGGTGTGTTTGACATCCAATTTTTTTTCTCACTTTGCACCAATTTTGGAGTCAAATCACATTCTGCTGATTACAGCTGAGAAAAGAAAATCGTAGATCTGCTCTGCCTCACTGAATAATGGGTCTGAGTGCAGTCCCTTATTTTATCAGACTGAATTTGTCCAAATTATACCCGTGTGTCAGCGAGCCCTTATACAGATTTTTGGGAGACAGAATTAACAGATATACAGCAATTCACAAATTATTTTCATATATTTTTTTATGCCGTTCATCATGCGCTAAAACTGATATAACAATTTTGTTCATCCAGTCTGTACGATTACAGCGATACCACATTGATACAGCTCTTTTCTGTTTTGTAAATTGTTACAATAAAAAAAAAAATTGTGTCATCATAATTTTGAAACCTGTAACATTTATTTCATTATTCGGATGATGGAGCAGAG
>NC_134355.1:654823211-654843211 GCF_048569485.1 Anomaloglossus baeobatrachus
AATCACTCATAGGTTTTCTACTGCACTGCTCAGGGGTGGAGTTTTCAGCATTAAGGATCATCACCTAGATTTTATCCTGAACTGCTCAGGGGTGAGATTTACAGCACTTAGTATCATCCCTAGGTTTTCTAAAGCACTGATCTGGGGCCGAGCTTCCAGCACTTAGGATCATCCCCACGTTTTCTACTGTACAGAGGTGGAGCTTCCAGCCGTAAGAAGCACCCCTAGATTTTATCCTGAACTGCTCAAGGGTGGTAGTTACAGCACTTAGCATCCCGTCTAGGTTTTCTACTGCACTGCTCAGGGGTGGAGTGCCAAACACTAAGGATCAACATTAGATTTTCACCTACACAGCTCAGGGAATGGGTTTCTAGCACTAAGGATCACTACCCTAGATTTTCGCCAGTAGTGCTAAAAGATGGGATTTCCAGTATTAATCACCACCCCTACGTTTTCTCCGGAAATACTCTGAAATTGGATTTTTTTTCATTAAGGATCACCCATAGTTACGGCACTGCTCTTAATTGGAATTTCCAGCATTAATGACCACCCATAGGTTTTCTCCTGAACTGTTCTAAAATGGGATTTCCAGCATTCAAAACAACCATTAGGTTTTCTCGTGATCTGCGAAATGGGATTTCCAGTAATAAGGATCA
Source organism: Anomaloglossus baeobatrachus (assembly GCF_048569485.1). Lineage (NCBI taxonomy): Eukaryota > Metazoa > Chordata > Amphibia > Anura > Aromobatidae > Anomaloglossus > Anomaloglossus baeobatrachus. The sequence goes on from NC_134355.1 coordinate 654,823,868, forward strand.
CCCCCTAAATTTTCTCCTGCACTCCTCAGAGGAGGGGTTTACATTACTAAGGATCACCCCCTAGATTTTCTCCTGCACTGCTCAGAGGAGGGGTTTACAGTAGTAATGATTACCCCCTAGATTTTCTAATGCACTGCTCAGGAAATGGATTTATAGAATATAACCCCTAGGTTTACCAATGGTTTGTTGTCCAGCATTTTGCTTAACTTTGGTGTCTTTATTGTGCCCCCTTATAAACTGTTTGTTTTCTTACAGCCACTACAACAAATTATGAAGTTGATATTGAAATAAGTTATCCAGATGCCAGTATGGAAAAGAGCATTTCAGATTTCCTGAAGGCAAATATAAGCACCTTAAATCTGGGTAATGCAACTACAAAACCACTTATTAATGTTGACCTAGGTGAGTAGTAGCTGCTCAGGTGAATATGAGTTTATGAACAATAGCATGTATATACCACATTCTGACAAATAAAAACATATCTCCAAGATCCCTCCTAAATGTTGGATTCCTATGTTTCAGCAATGGTTTACTAAGGATCCAGACCACCACAAGTAAATAGTGGGGTAAAGCCATGTAACTTATAATATGATTAGCAATATTCCTCCCCTCCCGCACAGTGAATATGAGGAAGGGGATTTCACTCACCTTCCCACTCCAACAGACAATGCACTTAAGCAGTAGTCATTGATCATAGCAGAGCACTAGAGAATCACAGCTGAAAAGCAACTACTGTAAAGGAGATACGTAGCCGGCATGCATATGTCTTACCAGTTTTCAATCTAAAAATTATCCATGACAGTAAATAAGAATATCCCATTTAATAAATAATGAATTAAATAAAAAATGGACTGGGTGCCACCTTATATCTGATAACCAGCCAAGGTAAAGCGGACAGTCAGGGGCTGGTATTTTCAGGCTGGGAAGGCCCAAAGATATTTGGCCCTTCCCAGCCTAAAAATAGCAGCCCACACCCACTCCAGAAGTGGGGCATCACATTAGATGTGCCAATCCTGGTGTTTTGCCCAGCTCTTCCCGATTGCCCTAGTGAGGTGGCAATTGGGGTAATGGTTAATGGAGTTGATGTCAGCTGTGTAATGTCAACTGGAATCAAGTCCAGGGGTTAGTAATGGCGAGGCGTCTATCAGACATCCCCATTACTAACCTAGTAAGTGTAAAGAAAAAAAACCACACCAAATAATATTATATTTAAAAAAAAAAATCACCCCCTGTCTCTCTCTCTGGTTCACCAATTTGTTAATAAAAAAGCAGTGATGATCCAAAATAGTCCACGGAATCTGACGTAGGCCACAATGGAAATTTGAAAGACAAAAAAAAGAGAGAGGTAAAGCAAAAATAACAAGACTTCCTCAGTCCCAAATTTATTAGAAAGTAAAGTTCCCATGACTCGCCCACCCCAGGGCTATGGGACACCCGGTGCCGGGCCGGACTAGTCCGGTGGTAGTCAGTGGTGGCTGGGCCCGGCTCCGTGGCCCTGGTGGGTGTCAGTTGAATATGTGGCTGATGACTTTAATGTTTGTGTTCGTGACGCCACCTGTGGTATGCGGCTATTAAGCCGCCGCTGCTGTGTGAGGCCACCGGGATGATGTTATGGCAGCAATGTTAGTACTGCTCCCCACAGGTGGAGCAATGCCCGGGGCACAGTTGGTGCTTGTGGAAGTCTATGGTGCTGCGTGACTAACACGGTGCAGGGCCGACAAGCAATGAAAGAAACAGGCACAAACAGTAGTCTCTTTACCTTCTCCTCTTTTACTCGGCAGAAACTTAGTCCAGGGAGACCGTCACAGATGGTAAAGATGATCCGGCCGGCCTGGAAGTGCCTGGGGTGATCTTTGGCCAGTTGAGTATGAGGCCTACTCCTTAATCTTTCTCTGCTGTTTTAGGACACTGCACTTTGGGTTCGCAATTGCCCTCTTGCTGCTGGGACTTGTTGTTCGTCCCCTCTTCTGTGTGGTAGACTGCGCAGGCCCTCTCTGGTGCTTCTCTGCTGGAGCCCACACCAGGCCCTTGGGATGCAGTTGTACCTTCAGATTGCTTCTGGGGCAGGGGGCTTGCAGCTCTCCTGCCCTCCGGATTCAGCTACCAGGGATGGATTTTATGCCCTGGCAACTACAGACTCCGATGTCCGAGTCTCTGCTGTGCCTCTCTGCTCCCCTTGCTTCCCTGGGCCAAGCTATCCAAGCTCTAGGCCCCAGTTTACAAGGCAGCACTACTCTGCGTCTGCACTCTTTCACTCCTGTCTCCAAACTAACTAACACTTCCTCCTTCCAGCCAGACTTAAGGAATGCTCCCTGAAGTTCCAGGTTCAGAGCTCCCCCTGCTGGCCGGAGGGAGAACTGTGTTGAGTGTTAACTTACTGGCCAATAGATCTCCCAATTACCTCCAGGCTCAGCATTAACCCTTTTGGGAGGGCAATGCTGTTGTGGCGACCAGGTCCTGGGGCGCCACACTCCCCCTTAGTTAAATTCAGTACTCCCGGACTGTAGAGACAAACATGACATGTTAGAACATTTCATCCCATTATGGGAGGCGCAATTACTTTAACGTTACAACCTTAAACATTACTATAAGAGTCCAGTGTGGCTCCCTGCCGGGTGTCCATTACACTGCTCCATGGGGGACCCGCCGCGTTCAAACCCCCAACGTAGGCTCTGGGCGTGCGTCAGAGCATTGATGACCCCACTCTATGCACGCCGGACGGGTTTTTCTTCAGGGGTGTTGAGCACACTGGTGCTAACTATGAACAATTTAGGTGTTGGCCACCCATAGTCCAGTGGCCCAATTGTCCATTTTCACAATCAAAGAAAAAGAAAACATTTTGTACACAACATGGCAGACATTTTGCATAACTATTTACATCCTAATAAGTACTCTTTCCCTTATACAGTTGACTCCCTATACCTTAGAGGGGGTTGTCCCCGAGTGCTGCGCTGGGACCTACGTAGCTCTGGTGTTTGCCCCTGACTACGTGGTGCGTCTTCTATCTCAGCACTACAGGTGGGCCTAACCCCCATAGGTAAGCGTGATGGTTGCCTTTGTGATCTAGGAGTCGCCAAGGGTATGACAGGTTCACCACTGACAGGGGGTTGATCCTCCTGCTCCACTGCTGGCGTGTCATCTCGTGCCGGAGCGGACGATTCTTTAGGTGGATCCGGAACCTTTTCTGTTTCTGGCTCGACCAACTGCGGAAACGTCAAAACTGGTACCACTATGGCATTGTTTATTCGGGTCCAAGTTTTGGGGAACTTTCCAAGGATGGTTTGAATCATCTCCCCTCCTTTCTCTTGACTTTGGGGACTTCCTTGTACTCCTTCCATTTCTCTTTGGATTCTGCACCGTTCAGGGCACGCTTTCAGGCGGTCTCGGGAAATTGCTTGATAGGTCTTGCCTTCATCTTTGCTTATGAGGCATACCTTACTATTGTCAAAGTTGGAGGGGATAATGGTGTAGGGCTCGTTTTCCCACTGATCATCCAATTTATGCGTCTTCCGCTTCTTCTTGAGGACTTGTTCTCCAGGTGCTAAGGGAGTTGCTGGGGCTGTTTGATTGTAATGCTGTTCTTGCCTCGTTCTTGCTTGAGACAGGCTCCTCTCTACGCACTCCTGGACCTTACGGTACCGCTGCTGCCGTTCTGTATCCCAATCCTCTATTTCTTGAACCGCCTCAGGCGACACAGTCCCCATCTCAAAGTCTACAGGCAACTTGCCTGGTCTGGCTCGCATCAGGTAAGCGGGGCTGCAGTTGGTCGAATTCACTGGGATGTGGTTGTACAGGTCTACCAGATCTGGCAACTTTTCTGGCCATTGGTTCCTTTCCTCCAGCGGTAGGGTCTTCAGCATATCAATAACCACATGGTTCATTTTCTCGCACAGTCCATTGGTTTGGGGGTGGTACGGTGTGGTTCGGATTTTCTTACAACCGTACATGTTACAGAACTCTTGGAACACTTCAGCCTCGAATGCAGGACCCTGATCAGTCAGTACCCTTTCCGGATAGCCGTGAGGTCGACAAAAGGATGCCTGGAACGCTCTAGCTGCTGTCCTGGCTGTCTGGTCCTTCACAGGCACTACTACCAGGAAACGAGAGTAATGGTCCACAATGGTGAGGGCGTACACATAGCCTGACCGGCTTGGTGTTAACTTCACGTGGTCCAGGGCCACCAACTCCAGGGGCTGCTTTGTGACAATTGGTTGTAGGGGAGACCTTTGGCTGGCATCGTCTTTCCGCCTCAGGTTACACGGGCCACAGTCTCGGCACCACTTCTCGATCATCTTTCTCATGTGCACCCAATAGAACCGATCACGGAGTAGGGCTTCCAACTTCTTCCACCCGAAGTGTCCTGCGTTATCATGATACGCTGCTAGGACCATTGGAGCATCTCTCTGCGGAACCACTATCTGCCAGACAAGTTCATTTGTTCGATAGTTGACATATCTCTTGCAGAGCTTGCCTTGGTAGGTGAACAGTCGTCCCCTCTCCTTCCACAGCTGCTGGGCTTCCTCTGGAGCGTCTGGGCCAAGATGGGTCTCAGCTTGCGCTAGCTTCTCTTTGACCAATCGCACGGCCGGGTCACCGTTCTGTGTTTCTTCCCAATTATGGTGGAGTAAGGGGTTGACCGAGACCCCGTGATGGCTTGAGCGCTTCACTCCTACAGCATGCTCACACTGGGACACACCTTGGTGATGGAAAGCCGGTAACTCTATCTCTTCGAGTTCATCCATGTCTTCTCCAGACTCGGGCAAGTGAGGCATTCTGGACAGCGCATCAGCATTGTTATTCTTCTTGCCAGCCCGATACTTGATGGTAAAGTCAAAGTTAGACAGCCGGGCCATCCATCGCTGTTCCATCGCACCTAACTTGGCTGTTGCCAGGTGTGTCAACGGATTGTTGTCCGTGAAGATGGTGAACTTGGCCGATGCCAGATAGTGCTTGAAGCGTTCAGTCACTGCCCAAACAATAGCGAGGAACTCCAGCTTGAAGGAACTGTAGTTTTCTGGATTCCTTTCTGTGGGCCGAAGCTTCCTACTGGCGTACGCTATCACCCTCTCTCTGCCTCCCTGTACCTGGGACAGAACTGCTCCCAGTCCCACGTTGCTGGCGTCTGTATACAGTACAAACGGTTGGCTGTAGTCAGGGTAGGCCAGAATTTCTTCTCCCGTGAGAGCCCCTTTCAGCCGGACAAAGGATGTTTCCAGTTGGCTGCTCCATTCAAATGGAGGGCTCTGCTTCTTAGCCTGCTTTGGCTGGCCCACCAGGAGATCTTGAAGGGGCGCTGCTATCTTGGTGAAACCATCAATGAACCTTCGGTAGTAGCCCACCAGTCCAAGGAACTGCCGCACCTCCTTCACTGTGGTGGGTCTTGGCCAGTCCTTGATTACAGTGACTTTCTCCGGATCAGGTGCCACACCTTCTGCGCTGACCACATGACCCAGGTACTGTACCTTTGGCTTCAAGAGGTGACATTTGGACGGCTTGATCTTCAGGCCATATTTCGACAAGGATTCAAACACTTCTGCTAAGTGCTTCAGGTGGTCCTCATAAGTCTTGGAGTAGACTATTACGTCATCCAGGTACAACAGCACGGTTTCAAAGTTGTGATGGCCCAAGCAGCACTCCATCAACCTTTGGAATGTCCCTGGGGCGTTGCAGAGCCCAAATGGCATACAGTTGAACTCACAGAGACCCATTGGTGTCGTGAATGCAGTCTTCTCTTTGTCCGCCTCTGCCACGGGAACCTGCCAATACCCACTGGTGAGATCCAAGGTGGAGAAATAGTTAGCTGACTTTAAGGCTGTTAGTGACTCCTCTATTCTGGGCAGTGGATAAGCATCTTTATGTGTAATGCGGTTAATTTGCCTGTAATCTACACACATTCTCATTGTACCATCTTTTTTCTTTACGAGCACTAGTGGAGCTGCCCAGGGGCTACAACTATCTCTGATAACCCCAGCCTCCTTCATTTCCCGTAACATTTCCTTGGCACACTGATACTGTGCGGGGGGTACAGGGCGGTATCTCTCTTTAATGGGATGATGATCACCCGTGGGGATTTGATGTTTAACCCCTTTCACCTGCCCAAAATCTAGGGGGTGTTTGCTGAAGACCCGCTCGTACTCCTGTACCACCCGGTAAACCCCATGCTTTTGGTGCGAGGGGGTGGAGTCGGTGCCTACATGTAATTTTTGGCACCAGTCTTCCGGCTGCCCCTTGGAGCCATTGTCTTCCGCCTGGTCGGACGGGATCAAGGGTTCCACTGCTTTAATGGTATTGTTACTGACAGTGTACAGTTTTGCTACAGTGGCGTACCGGGGCAATTTGGCCTCCTCCTCCCCACAATTCAGGACACGGACGGGCACTCTCCCCTTGCGGACGTCCGCTACCCCTCTGGCTATCAGGACTCCAGGCCTACTGTCTGAATACACTGGTTCGACCAAGGCATGGTAATCCTGACCCTTGAGGCCTATTGCTGCCCGACACCATATCAACATTTCACTTCTTGGGGGTATTACAATGGGGAGGGGGTCACTTACCCTCACACTGCCAATTTCTCCTCCGGCTAGCTCTACTTGCTGCCTCCTCATCAGGGCTCTGATCTCCCTCTGTAGGACACGCTGCTGCCCGGAGCTGGCAGTTTCAGACGCCTGTTGCAACAAAATTATCACTTCGGCAATACAATTTTCTATCACATTTGTACCAAGGGTTAGCAGTGGGTCAGATTCTTTGCGATCAATATCTACAATTATCATCCCCTGACATGGCAATTCCACCCGCCCCACTTTAATGGTTACTTCTTTGTACCCAATTTGAGGTAAGGGCTGACCATTACTGGCCACAATCGTTAAATCATCATCTGGGCCATGGTCAATGTCTGAATCAGCCCAATATCTTTTGTACAGTTTGTGGGGGATGGTTGTTACCTGGGACCCCGTATCCAGGAGGGCATTCAAAGGGATCCCATCCAGCACAATGGGAAGGACCGGTCGTCCTCCCACATACTTGCTGCGGCTGGGGTTTGAGCCGGGCTTCCTCACACCTGGGGGTTGGCTCCTGGCCCCAGGCTCAGCCCGTTTAAAGGACAGTGTCTTGCAATATGGCCCGCCTGGCTGCAGCGGCGGCAGATCGGTTGTCCTGTTGAATCATACCGGTCTGTGTCTCTGCCTCGGGTCGGCGGGATCCTCCTCTGTCGCATCCAGGGGACGTCATCTGGGCTGGAGGCCAACTCGAGTCTTGCAGGCGATGGGGTCACTTGTAGAGACTGCACGGTCTTGGCAAGGGCAGCCACAGTCTTGGTCAGCTCCTGGAACTGCTGTCTGAGCTCTGCCGTGGGATCCTTATCCAGGGACTGCGCCTCAGCCCCTGCAGTGGCTCGTGTTGCAGGCACCACCCCGGGGTACGTGATAGCAAGAGGCCGGAGGGGTACTGGGTCATTCGGTGTAGATTCTCTCAGTACCCTGATGGCCTGGTCCTTAAACTTTGCAAAGTCCAGAGCAGGGTTCTGCAGGACCATGATACGCAGCTGTGTCCTGTGGGCGTCTGACAGGAGCCCTTCTATGAACTGCTCAGTTAGGAGTTTGTCTTCTTCACGTACACTCTCTGGGTCCACCTGTTTAACTGCTTTCAGGGCCTCCTGCAAGTTTAAGGCATAGTCCCTTATGCTGTCTGTGGCCCGTTGCTTGCACCCAAAGAATCTCATCTTTATCTCTGCTGCGGTGCGGGTGTCAAAAGTGCTCTTTAGTTTGGCCAGTATCTGGGCTGCTGTCCCTTTATCTGTATCAGGCCAGGACTTCGCTTCACGCTGGGCTGCGCCGGCTAGCTGTCCCATTAATATGCCCACCTTCTGGCTCTCAGTCAGAGGATACACCCGGAACAAGCTGTGCAGGCTTTCTCTGAAGTCACTCAAGGTATGGGACTCCCCGGAGTACTGCGGCAGCCATTCTGCTCCTGGTATGTACGGCATGGTGATCGGCATTACCGGCGCTATAGTGGGGGCTGGGGCGACGGCGACTGGGACTACTTCGGCCGGTGCTGCGGCGCCCTGGGCGATGGCAGCCACCTGCTCTCCCTCGGATTCGGACATCTTCCTCCCCCTTAGTGAACCTTACCAGGCTCCGTTCACTTTTCAAATTTTCTTCCGGGTCGCGCGGGGTTAACAGCGCTCTGCTCTGATGGCGCGCTCCCTTCGCGCTCTTTGTCAGGCACGCCCCCCTTCTTCCTGCGCTCGGCGCGGCTAATGGCGGCGGCAATTTACAACCAGTACACAGTCTTTTACACAGTTCTTCAGGCGCACAGTACCCGGTGTGACCGGGCACGAAATCCTGTTCGTGACGCCAAAAGTTGACTCGCCCACCCCAGGGCTATGGGACACCCGGTGCCGGGCCGGACTAGTCCGGTGGTAGTCAGTGGTGGCTGGGCCCGGCTCCGTGGCCCTGGTGGGTGTCAGTTGAATATGTGGCTGATGACTTTAATGTTTGTGTTCGTGACGCCACCTGTGGTATGCGGCTATTAAGCCGCCGCTGCTGTGTGAGGCCACCGGGATGATGTTATGGCAGCAATGTTAGTACTGCTCCCCACAGGTGGAGCAATGCCCGGGGCACAGTTGGTGCTTGTGGAAGTCTATGGTGCTGCGTGACTAACACGGTGCAGGGCCGACAAGCAATGAAAGAAACAGGCACAAACAGTAGTCTCTTTACCTTCTCCTCTTTTACTCGGCAGAAACTTAGTCCAGGGAGACCGTCACAGATGGTAAAGATGATCCGGCCGGCCTGGAAGTGCCTGGGGTGATCTTTGGCCAGTTGAGTATGAGGCCTACTCCTTAATCTTTCTCTGCTGTTTTAGGACACTGCACTTTGGGTTCGCAATTGCCCTCTTGCTGCTGGGACTTGTTGTTCGTCCCCTCTTCTGTGTGGTAGACTGCGCAGGCCCTCTCTGGTGCTTCTCTGCTGGAGCCCACACCAGGCCCTTGGGATGCAGTTGTACCTTCAGATTGCTTCTGGGGCAGGGGGCTTGCAGCTCTCCTGCCCTCCGGATTCAGCTACCAGGGATGGATTTTATGCCCTGGCAACTACAGACTCCGATGTCCGAGTCTCTGCTGTGCCTCTCTGCTCCCCTTGCTTCCCTGGGCCAAGCTATCCAAGCTCTAGGCCCCAGTTTACAAGGCAGCACTACTCTGCGTCTGCACTCTTTCACTCCTGTCTCCAAACTAACTAACACTTCCTCCTTCCAGCCAGACTTAAGGAATGCTCCCTGAAGTTCCAGGTTCAGAGCTCCCCCTGCTGGCCGGAGGGAGAACTGTGTTGAGTGTTAACTTACTGGCCAATAGATCTCCCAATTACCTCCAGGCTCAGCATTAACCCTTTTGGGAGGGCAATGCTGTTGTGGCGACCAGGTCCTGGGGCGCCACACCCACATGTGACATAATCCAAGGGTTCCCACGTTGTTCCTTGATTGCCTGTATCAAAGTCTATGAAGAGTCAGAACGAGGCTCAGAACGAGACTCAGAACGAGACTCAGGACAAGGCTCCATAGGGTTTGAGCAGCAGTTCAGTAAATGCTGAAAAGGAAAATAATTGAAATGGTAGAATCACTGATATTTGCTTCCTAACAAGAGACTAAAAAAAGATCAGGGCCTCAAAATAGTAATAGTAAAAACTACAGCCCTGATACAATGCTATCAATCAAAAATCTAAAGCAAAGAGGAGCCCACTGGGACGCTGTCTCTTTAAGTTCCCATGAACCTGCCGCTGGCCCGGACCATGATTGCTACATTCTACCTTTGTGCATGTGACTTTTTAACTTTTTTTACATTATTCAGGCTGCAGCTTGAATGACTCGGTAGCTTTGTGCCATTGCAGTAAGGGGTATGACTGTATTTGGACTTTAGGAGGGTGTACAGACACTGAGTGCACATGTATCGCCCCAATGCCGCTTCAAAAATACTGCAAAGGTAAGACAATCATCACCTCAGCAATTTATCATTTATTTTACCTTCTCCACATTATTTAACTGTAGAGAATATATTTGTCACAACCAGTGTCCTGGAACAAAGTCCTTCATAAAAGTTCTGAAAGTATCCAAGCAAGACTAAAAGGGGATTTTTGACCAAACTACGTGTAACTTTTGTTTTGCAAATATTTTTTTTCATATATAATACAGTTCAAAAGTTTGGGGTCACTTAGCTATTTCCTTATTTTTGAAAGAAAACCCCCTTTTTTTCAATGAAGGTAACATTAAATTAAACAGAACTACACTCTATGCATTGTTAATGTGGTAAATGACTATTCTAGCTGCAAACTTCTGTTTTTGAATGCAATATCTATATAGGTGTATAGAGGCCCATTTCCAAAAACCACCCCTCCAGTGTTCTAATGGTACATTGTGTTTGCTAACTGTGTTAGAAGGCTAATGGATGTTTAGAAATCCCTTGAAAACCCATGTGCAAGTATGTTAGCACAGCTGAAAACAGTTTTGCTGATTAGAGAAGCTATAACACTGACATTCCTTGAGCTAGTTGAGAATCTGGAGCATTACATTTTTTGGTTCCATTAAAGTTTCAAAATGGCCAGAAAAAGAGAACTTTCATGTGAAACTCGACAGTCTATTCTTGTTCTCAGAAATGAAGGATATTCCATGAGAGAAATTGCCAAGAAATTGAAGATTTCCTACAACGGTGTGCACTACTCCCTTCAGAGGAGAGCACAAACAGGCTGTAACCAGAGCAGAAAGAGAAGTGTGAGGCCGCGCTGCACAACTGAGCAACAAGACAAGAACATTAGAGTCTCTAGTGTAAGAAATCGATGCCTCACAGGTCCTCAACTGGCAGCTTCATTAAATAGTACCCGCAAAACGCCAGCGTCAACGTCTACAGTGAAGAGGCGACTCCGGGATGCTGGCCTTCAGGGCAGAGTGGCCAAGAAAAAGCCATATCTGAGACTGGCTAATAAAAGGAAAAGATTAATATGGGCAAAAGAACATAGATATTGGACAGAGGAAGATTGGAAAAAAGTGTTATGGACAGAAGAATCGAAGTTTGAGGTGTTTGGATCACACAGAAGAACATTTGTGAGATGCAGAACTACTGAAAAGATGCTGGAAAAGTGCCTGACGACATCTGTCAAGCATGGTGGAGGTAATGTGATGGTCTGGGGTTGCTTTGGTGCTGGTAAAGTGAGAGATTTGTACAAGGTAAAAGGGATTTTGAATAAGGAAGGCTATCACTCCATTTTTCAACGCCATACCCTATGGACAGCGCTTGATTGGAGCCAATTTCATCCTACAACAGGACAATGAGCCAAAGCACACCTCCAAATTATGCATGAACTATTTAGAGAAGAAGCCGGCAGCTGGTATTCTATCTGTAATGGAGTGGCCCAGTCACCAGATCTCAACCCTATTGAGCTGTTGTGGGAGCAGCTTGACCGTATGGTGCAAAAAGTGCCCATCAAGCCAATCCAACTTGTGAGAGGGGGGAAATATCTCCAGATTACCTCCGTAGAATGCCAAAGGTCTGTAAAGCTGGAATTGCTGCAAAGGAGCATTCTGTGCCGAAAGCAAAGTGTGAAGAGAAAATTATTATTTCAAGTAAAGATCATTATTTCTAACCACGTCACTGTCTGGACGATATTCTCTATTCATTATACAACTCATTTGATAAAAAAAAGTATGATTTTTCATGGAAAATGCAAAATTGCCTGTGTGACCGCAAATTTTTAAACTGTAGTGTATTTTACATTTTTTTTTATTTTGGAGTGGTGACAGTTACTATATGATGTCAAAGAAGCTTTTTTTTTACTCTGAATAGACAGGAATGACTCTTAATATCAGAGAGGTACAAATAAATCAGATTTACGGTGTGAGACCCCCAATAGTGGCCTCATATCACAGACATGAGGGGGAGAGGTGCATTGTTTTTCAGTTATTGAGCAGAGTTAGGCCTAAAGGTCAGCGCTGACTGTGTTGTGATAGATTATGACTTCTGTCTTCGGAGATCCTCATTGTTCGCATAGCTCCTCTGACCCCACATGATATAAAATGGCTGCTGTTGTGTCCCGCCCTTGACAAGAATGACATGTGAGAGTATTTTGCTGACTAACTTTAGTTGCACATGTAGAAAAAAAAATGAAAATACAGTAGAAAAGTGACCTGTTGGAAAATACCCCCTACAGTACAGGGGGTAATCGTATAAAGGGTCGGAGCGTTGTTAGGAACCTTTGGGATTGTAGGCGATTACCTGTGGTTTTACCTTCCTAGGACTTCAGAGCCATCTACTCTGCATGGAGAAACATATTGAGACACTCGTCCTAATCAATGAATTCAGATTGCCCCTGGTGTATAATGTAGCGCCCCTGAAGTCATCAGGGAGCTACAAGGTACTGCATCCCGACCAGGATGAAGGCCTGACCCCCTAGGGACTCGGAAAACCAGTGTCGGTAACACACAAACACTCCAGATAATCCCTGTTTTTCCCCAATTATCCCCCATAGAATGGTACCAGGCTAGGGTTGGACCAATGGATGGCCGCTTAGAGGTGGAGCCACTCCAGTTCACTAGACAACCATGTGGGAGGGGCAGACAGTGGAGAGTCAGACAGTGATGAAGAGACACAGTAATGGTGATAGTGGAAGAGAGTGTGTCGGAAACAGTGAACGTGAGCAGACGGACTGACAGGAGTGAACAGTGACCTGAGAGACCAGGAGGTTAAATGCCGGTAGAGTACAGTGGAGTACTCCCGGAATTATGCACCAACAGGGTACAGAATCCTAGGTCAGGCAAAAGCTCCAGGCAGACCTGATAAAGTCTGCACAGTGAGGGGACCATCAAGGACCTCACTGACCTTGAAGTTCAGGACTCAGTAGCAAAGGAGAACCGGGGACAGGACCAGAGACTCCAACCCCACAGGGTTCATGCTACCATCATACGGACTGCTGAAGAAGACAACCAGGAGGGGACCCCCAGCCGCTCTACGCCACGGGGACCCACCAACCAAAGACAGGTCACTAAATCGGCAATGGGACCTAAGGGGACCTGCGGTTAAGACCAGCCAGCCTCGGGTGACCAGTTACCAGCTTGCAGTGAGTAAAAAGAACCAGTTACACCAAACTCCCATTGTGGCCTACCTTCTTTCAACACCCATCTGCAACACCTATCCTTTGGGCCCGGCCCTGCTTGCGGAGGACCTAACATCCAGGCTGCCACTAACACCAGCCCCAGTAGTGAACATTGTGCAGCGGCAGCTCCATCCTCATAGCCACAACACCGCAAGTGGCGTCACATATAAACTTTATTCAACAATCCCCTGTAAATATCCCTTTTTCAAAAAGCACCCGGGGGACGAGACCGGGCAACGGCCACCAAAGTGAAATTCCCCAGTTATACACTGCCCAGGACAGAGTACCCCATAACCCTGGGGAAAATATATAACATCTGGCCCCCTTGCACCGCAGTATAGAATATCTGGCTCCTTGTTCTCGGTATCCTGAGATCACGTCACAGGGCTCACCGATGGGAGCAGGGAATGACCCGCCTACCTGTTGGCGCGTGTTAGATACTGCTGTCAGATATTAATAACGAGATTAACTGGTGTTAAGGGTGCTTTACACGAGACGATCTATCGTGCGATAGATCGTCGGGGTCACGGTTTTTGTGACGCACATCCGGCATCTCTTGCGACGTCGAGCTGTGTGACACCTCCGAGCGACGCAGTATCGCTCACAAATCATGAGTCGTGTACTCATCGCTCGGTTTCATAATCTCGTTTAATTAAAATGGTGCCAGTTGCTCATCGTTCCCGGGGTAGCACACGCCGCTCCGTGTGACAACCCGGGAACGATGAACAGCAGCTTACCTCCATCCCACGGCACCCGCCGGCTATGCGGAAGGAAGGAGGTGGGCGGGATGTTTACATCCCGCTCATCTCCGCCCCTCCGCTTCTATTGGCCGGCTGCTGTGTGACGTCGCTGTGACGCTGAACGTCCCTCCCCCTTCAGGAAGAGGATGTTCGCCGCCCACAGCGACGTCGCACAGCAGGTAAGTGCGTGTGATGGTGGTTAACGACTTTGTGCGCCACGAGCAACTAATTTCCCATGACGCACAAACGACGGGGGCGGGTACGATCGATCGTGAAATTGTACGATAGATCGTACAGTGTAAAGCAGACTTTAGAGACATATGTTGGATAATCAGATCAGCCGTCATGTGCAAGGAAAGATGCGGGCTCAGCGTGTGACCCCGCATCAAAGGCAGAAAGAAGGCCCATGGTGGACATAGTATTTCATGGATCGTTAAGGGGTTAAAGTAGTGGAAAGCCCTTTGAATGCAATATTTAATAGGGAAAAGCGTTGTTGTTGTTTATTTTTGTAATATTTTAATATACAGGTGATAAGTTACCATTGTGAAGAGGTACAGGAGGATCTCCTAAAACTTCAAGGATTTATGTAAGGCCTTCTGTCTCTTATCAGCCAAAAAGTGAATGCCTTAATTCCAATTTTTTTTATTCCTTATTTCCAAAAACACAATACAAACGTAATTTCTAATAGTTATGATACCAAAGATTTCTTTTTTGAAGTTGAACATATTTTTCCCTTGCATCTTAACAGAAAGAACCGACATGACAGTGGCTCCAAACAAACTATTCTTCGGAGACACGTCCACGATTACCTGCAGCTTCAGCAATGCATCCAAAGTGTCCTGGTATCACAACGAGTTGGTGATCATTTCTGATAATATAAAGTATTTCACTAACTCTACTGAACAAGGACACGTAACGTTATATGAGCTGAAGGTAAAGAATCTTACTAATATTGATAAAGGTGAGTGCAACCAGCAGCTTACAGATGTGGCCACGATTGGCTTTTTGCAAATTTAAGGACTTGGTATTTGATAATAAAAATTGTATATAATATCTCAACAACTTGGTAAAATCCTTAACATGCTGAAGTACCGAAATATCCATCACAACCACTCTATGGTCATACATAGACACATATGTAGCACCCAGGGGGAGGGGGATTTAGGTACGGGGTCTCGTACCTGTTTTACTCATCACTGGGCCGGTGTGATGGTCTGGGATGTCGCTTTGGCCTGCCCGGCTTTATGCCCCGAGATGTACACCAATACGGAGGGAGGATGTTGGGATTTGTAATAGGAAAACTGTCGTGACGCCACTTGTGGTACGCGGTCAGAGATTAGCCGCCGGTGCAGTTGCTGTCCTCCGGTGCGGACAGTAATAGCAGCAGAGATGGTGTCACTCCCCACAGGTGGAGCTGGCCCCGGGGAGGATGATCAGGGAAGTAGTGATGGTAATGGCCTTGGGCGCCGAGGCGCAGGGCGGCGGCGCCGGTGATAATGTGCCGCCCCCGCGCCAGCCGACGTGCTGCTTGGACCCCGATATGCAGTGGCTCGAGGGGTCTACAGATCCGAGGCGGGGTTGTGCAGCTCCCTCGGAAATAAAAAGGGGGGAGTTGTTTTGGTTGGTGAATGGGATAATGTTCGTGACGCCACCCACGGTGTGTGGTAACGTGAGGGACCACCGCTGCCAGATTGGGGGGGAGCCCGGGGACGATGGTGTGTGGCAGCTCGAGATGTTAACCCCTCCGTGGGCAGGGGAAGTGATGTCCCGGGATCCGGTGATGGATGGAATGGGGGACCCGTCAGGTGAAAAGGGATATCGGGTACTCACACAGTCCAGAGTCACTGAGGCTGACACCAGGTAAACCAAACTCTTGAGTATCCTGCTCTCTCTGGGCGAGTACGCTGCGTCCGTGCCCCTTTGGTGTTGCAGGTTGGTCTGAAGCCTTGTCCCTTGGCACTGTGTGTCCTACGTGTGGATCCCTCTCACATGAAGCGATTCGGGTCCCGCTCACCTGCGTGGCTAGCAGGGTGAGCTTGTTCTCATGGTTCACGCTTGGGATTTTCTGGACGGTTGTGGGAAGTCCTATCCCCCTCGTTGCGCTAGTACCCCAATTCTGGAGCGGGTGGGGAACGGTTCCTGAAGATTCCGTTCCCGTCGGGTAAATTACTGGGCTGCGTGAAGCTTCTTCCCAGCCTAGGGTCCGCGTACCCCGTCGTGCCCTGGTCCCTGCCCGGTTGTAGCACAAGGCAGCCGGCCTGCTCTCTGTAGCAGCACCGTGCCCCCTGTCACTACCCCCTGCGACTGGGGTTCCAGCTCCTTCTGGCCAGGCCAACTTCTGGCACCTGAGCCCAGCTCCGCAGCGTGACCTGTCCTGTCACCGCTGCCCTATTCCCCTCAGGCTGCCCAATGGGTGGTTGGTGGGTGTGGTACAGAGTGTTCCTCAGGATTTGTGTACACCTGTTGGTAGCAACACCAAATTGACAGTACCCGTAACCAAGGAGGAGCGGGGACCATGCAGAAGGGCAGATTGCATGGCACCCTGTGACGACCTGATAGGCCAGGGCGTCACAATAAGAGTCCGAGTCAGATGCTGCGGTTCCAGGTGTCTTTACTCACTCTTTGTGCTGACCAATTTTGGACTCTTCTTTATAAACTGCTCCAGGTCTCTCATGAAAGCGTCTTCTCCCAACAGCAATTCTAAGATCTCTCCACACGTGTTTAAAGGGAACCTGTCACCAGGATTTTTCCTTATGAGCTCCACCCACCACTAGTGAGCCCTTATATACAGCATTCCAGACCAATCTGTATAACGTAAAAAAACACCTTCATGATAGTCACCTAGGGGGCGGTCCGGTCTGATGAGTTTTGCATCTCTCGGTCTGGTGCCTCCTCCATCTTGTGGGATCACCGTCCACCTGCCGAGCCCTGTGTGCAAGACACATCCTGCGTCATTCACACAGAGTCCTCCATTGCACACCTGCGCATGTGTGGCGCCCCTGAGGCTTTAGTCGCCACAGAGTATTGCACCCAGTATTGGGTGTAATGCTAAACTCGGTTCCTGAGGAGGTCAATCCCGGTTTCAACACATTACACACTCAAATACACACCAGGTTGCCCTGTTCACACTGGGGACTGGGCTAGGGTCGGGTAATAAAGGGGTCGCCAACAGATGCATTTAAAGGATGCCCTCAACAGGGGCCCCAGTCCTACTAGCTTAGAACCTGGGAGGGGGGAGGAGCAGCCAGCAGGGGGAGTCAGGAGCCAACACAACAGTTAGAGAGTTCTCCAACAGGAGAGCAGTGGAGCAGACGTGCCTCACAGGTGCTCCGGTGGGAAGGAGGAGAAAGTTCACACAGTTGCTGTGGGGAGAATGAACCTGCTCCTCTCGGAACCAACGCCACACAGGGCGGCAGCACCCTAGGGAAGATCATACTTGACGTAGGTTTTCCAGAATCTACCTGGACGGGGAAAGTTTCAAGCTTCCCTGCCCACTCAGCACCCGACAGCAAAGTGCCATATAGGATCCAGGGTCTCGCTTCAAGACAGACCCCACATCGGAACCGCGGCAGCTGCAGATAGGGACGAGAGTACATCTCGTGAAACACAGGGTCCCCTCGTAGCTTCAAGCCAGGGGATCCACAGACAGGCATTACAAGGAGAAACCCACCAAACACCAAACCGGACTGATCTCTAAGGGGATTCGGGTTCGACGAGGCCCATCATAGCAAGTGACCAGTATTACCTGGGTGAGAGGCATCGTACGAAAGTGAGTAAACAACCTGCAACCGCAGCTATAGACTCTGACTCTTTATTACCTGCACTGACGCTCCCTGCTGCCATTACTACTCCCCTCATCATCTTCCCCGGGGCCCGCTTTACCTGTGGAGAGCGATACCATCCCTGGCTGCTACTACCATCGGCCCCGGAGGACAGCGACAGCAGAGGCGGCTCATTCCCTGGCCGCATACCACAGGTGGCGTCACGACAAAACACCTCACTACTACCCCCATCATCTTTCCCCTGCCATCTTTCTGTACGGCTTGGGGCAACGGAGCCAAACTAGGCCGCCCGTGACGACGACAGTCGACGGCACGGCGATGAGTAGGTTAACCGCCTGCCCCGTGGGGCGCTACACATGCGCACTTTGATCTGCCCTGCTGAGGACAGAGCAAAGTACTGTAGTGCACATGTGCAGGCGGTCTTTGACCTTTTCCATGCCTGTGCATTACAGTATTTTGCTCTTCCCTCAGCAGGAATGCAATGAAGGCCTCTGTGTGAATGATGCACAATGCCTCTTGGATTCTTCTTTCATTAGTGCTCTCCTTCCTTGAGATGTCAGTTTTGGTGGACGGCCGTGTCTTTGTAGGTTTGCAGTTGAGTCATACTCTGTGAGATGTTCAGAGTTTGGACTATTTTTTATAACCTAACCCTGCTTTACATTTCTCTCCAACTTTATCCCTGACCTGTCTGGTGTGTTACTTGGTTTTCATTATACTGTTAGATCCCTAATTTTCTGAAAGAAACCTCTGAGGTCATCACAGAACAGCTGTAGTTATACTGAGACTAAACTACACTCAATTCACTAATTAGGTGACTTCTGGAGACAATTGGTCACTCAGGATTTTATTTAGGGTTGTCAAATAACAGTGGGCTAAATACAAAAATGCACACCACAAATTACAGATTTTTTTTAGTTACATAGTTACTTAGGTTGAAAAAAGACCTAGGTCCATCTAGTTCAACCTTCCTCCACCAGTTCTACATTTGGTCACTAAGTCATTTATAACCAACAATGTTGTGTGCACTGAGGAAATCATCCAGCCCTTTTTTAAAAGCTGTTATAGTATCTGCCATTACTACCTCTTGTGGTAGGGCATTCCACAGTCTGACCGCTCTAACTGTAAAGAACCCTTTCCTATTTAGGTGTCGGAATCGCTTTTCTTCCACTCGCAGTGAGTGCCCCCTGGTCCTTAGTATTGTTTTCGGAAGAAATAAGTTATGTGCCAGTCCTTTATATTGACCACACATGTATTTATACATATAAATGAGATCTCCTCTGAGACGTCTTTTTTCTAAGCTAAACATATCTAACTTTTTCAATCTGCCATCATATGGGAGGCCTCCATTCCTTGTAATAGTCTAGTTGCCGTCTTTGAACCGACTCTAACTTCTGAATGTCCTTTTTAAAATGTGGAGCCCAAAACTGGATCCCGTATTCCAGATGTGGCCTTACAAGTGATTTATAGATGGGTAACAATACGTTGGGATCACGGGATCTAATATATTTTTAAAATATTTAGAAAACCTTGTATTATTTCCTTTACACTTTACAAATACACGTTATTGAGTGTTGTTATATCACATAAAATGCCAATAAAATACATTTATCGTTTGTGGGTGTAACGTGAAAAAATGTGGAAAAGTTCATGGGGTATAAATACTTTTTCAAGGCACTGTGAGTGTAAAAAATTATTTTT